>NC_139145.1:15232680-15462567 GCF_964270905.1 Leucopleurus acutus
CCAATTCCTAAAAAACACACAGACTACCACAAATCACCTAATATGAAATAGATAATGTAAATACCCCTATACTATTAAAGAAACTGAAAAAACTATTTTAAAATTTCAAAAGATGAAAGAAAGAAATCAATCAATCAATCAATCAATCAATCCCCAGGCTCAGATGGTTTCATTGGAGAGTTCTATCAAGCATTTAAAGACTTAACATCAGTTCTACACAATATCTTCTAGAAAATAAAACAGGAGGGAACACTTGCCAATTCATTTTATATAACTAGTATACCTTGATACCCAAATCAGACAAAGACAGTACAACAAAATAAAACTCCAAAACAGCATCCCTCTTGAATATTAATGCAGAAATCACTAACAAAATATTGTTAAATTAAAATCAGTGATATGTAAAAAGAATTGTATGATGAATAAGTGGTGTATTTCAGGGATGTAACACTGGTTCAATATTTGAAAATCAAAGAGTAAAGTGGAAAGCATCAATTTATAGGATTTCATAACTCATTATACAGCTAAGTAATCAAGACTGTGTGGTATTGACAGAGTGATAGACATGTATATCATTGGAACAATGTAGAGAACCCTTTAATAGACTCACATAAATATGCCCACCTAATCTTTGACAAAAGTGAAAGAGAAATGACAATCTCTTCAAAAATGGTGCTGGAGGAACTGACATCTATAGCAACACACACAAAAATGAACTTGACCTAACCTCACACCTTAATGAAAATTTAACTCAAATGTATCATGGACTTAAATATAAAACTGTAAAACTTTTTGAAAAATACAGGAGAAAATCCTTGGTCTAGGAAAAGTGTTCTTATGTTTGACACCAAAAGCATCACTCATTAGAAAACTGATAAATTTGACCTAATCAAAATTTAAAACTTTTCATCCTCTCCATATGAGCTTTCACATAGAAAAAAAAAAGTCACAAAGGAGAAAATATTTGCACAAGGCACATCTCATAGTAGATTAGAATAAATAACTCTCAGTTCATAGGAGTGAAAACAATCCAATTAGAAAATGGACCAAAAACATGAAGAGACCTATCACTGAAGAGGATATACAGATGACAAATAAGCACATGAAATGATGTTCAATGTCGTTAGTCAATAGGGACTGCAAATTGAGACCACAATGAGATATCACCACTTTGGGATGACATGCAGGGAAACCTATGAGCAGAGGCCAAACCCTTCATTCTAAGCTCTGCTCAGAGTACACTATGATGGGCTGGGTCTGCTGATGCCACTCACTAAAGGACTGTCAGAACTGCTAAAATATAAATTGTGACACCACATAATGGTGAGGAAACAAACAAAATCATTCATACATTGCTGGTGGGAGCATAAAATGATATGGTTATCTGAAAACTGGATGGTCAGTTTCTTTAAAAAATTAAGCATGTGATTATCATACATATCGATGTTGCACCCCATTTATCCCACACAGACTTGTGGTTACAAAGTCTGTACCTGCATGTTTAAAACAGCTTTACTTAAAATAGCTCCAAACTAGAAACAATCCAGATGACCTTCAATGGGTGAATGGTTAAACTGTGGTACAATATCCATCCATCTAGTGGAATACTACTCAGCAGTAGAAATCTCAATGAATCCTGAGATTATCATGAGTGAAAAAAGCCAATCCCCAAAGGTTACATACTCTATGATTCCACTTATATAAATTCTTGAAATGATATATAGATGATAGATAGACAGATAGATAGAAATGGAGCACATCTTAGTGGTTGCCGGGAGTTAATTAAGGAGTGAGTGTGGGAGGGTCATGTGTGTGACCATAAAAGGGCAAAAGGAGGACTCTTGTGGTGATTCAGTATTTTGGCTGAATCTGGTCAATATACCAGTTATGTTATTATACTTTAGTTTTCTGAGATGTTACCATGAGGGAAACCTGAGTAAAGGACACAAGGGATCTCTCTGAGACCTCTCTGTATTATCTGTCACAACAACATGTGAAATTACAGTGATCTCAAAATAAAAAGTTTCCTTTATTAAAAAAAAAAGGAACATCAAGTGATTTTGTCATGTGTGTGTTTATATACTAAAACTATCTTCTGACATAAGAAACACCAGGTTCCATTCTAATGGGAAGAATTTTAGGCTCAGAAACATTAAACAAGTTCTGTTATCACACAGTTAAGAAATGATGAAGGCAGGATTGAGCACAATTATCTCTGAATGTCTAAGTTGTCTCTGATGTTAAAGGATCCTCCATGCAGGAAGCATGATGGAAAGAGTAGAGAGAAAGGTTAACAGGTCCCAAGTAACCTGGAAAGTGAGCACCTCCCTGCCCCTTGGACTCTCTATAATCCTGGGTCCCATCCAAGCATCCAGCACAAGGCAGAAAGGGATGAGGGTCACAGTCATTTATTTTCACATTTTTTTCCCCTCATTACATTGGGCTAGGGAAAAAGAAGTCATGAGTATATAGAATTGTGCTAGTCCATTGTCTGTCCTTCGAATCAAACTGGGATTCAGGTTCCAGCTGTAAGTTCTCACTCTGACTCATTGTCAGAGAGAGTTGACCACTGTTGCTGGGGGCCAGGGTGTAGGGAGAGAAATGCAGGAAACAGGCACAGACTTGACTGTGGAAGGTTCATGTTCCAGGGCTCCCATCTGGGTACCTGAGGATCTTCTATGTAGATCATATGTGGGGGATCCCACAGCAGCTCCTCAAAGCAATCAGGGATGGCACACACAGGGGGCTGGTACTCAGGTGGTGGGACATCAGCCACTTCTGCACAGGGAGGACATGAGAGAGAGAGATGACATCATGAGGACATCACCTACTCTCCTCCTGAATCTATGCCTATTACTTAGTCTGGCCCAGGGGGCCATGTCTATTCTAAACCAGGCCATGAGTAAAGTCCCTCATTGTTTTGGTGACAAAGAGGAGAAATAGAGAGGAGCAGGTGGATGCTCAGAACATCAAGTTCTTTGTGCTGTGTAAAGGGGGTAACCTGTGGGCAGGGACCAGTCCCATCATGCTGCCCTTCTCAGGAGACAGTGCAATGTCTGGGCCAGCTGATGCCACTTACTAAATAACCACGAAGATGAATATAAGAGACAAACCTGAGAAGTCCTTGTTCTCCCCTCTGTGTTCTAGGATCCTGTGAAGGGCCTCTCCATAAGGACATGGCAAGGGTTCACTCCTTGTTCTCTGGTTGGCTTCATGAACGGTCCAATATAAGTCCTGCATGTTTATTAGCATCTGGAGACATTTTCTCCTGCTCTTATTTATGCCCCTTTCCTTTAGATGCCTGGCAATTATTCTTGATGCTACGTGATAATTCTTCTTTAACTCTTCACCTTCAAGGAGTTCCCATTCTTGTAGGAAACTCCTAATCTCATGGTTGCTCCAAGGTTTAACACACTGGTCTGGAAAGGAGAGAGGGATGTAGATATGCTCTGGCATATCTCACATGCACACCTGAGGGTTTCTCAGAGACCCTCCCTCTACACTGATAGGTCCAAACATGACTCTATCCAGTTAGTGGGAGGTGACAAAATTTAACATGAGATGTTGAGGGATTCATCATCACCCTGAGTCCTACTGCCAAGCCATAGTCACCGGAACAGGTCAGGAAAGCATCTGCGAGCCTGATGTTATTCCAGTTGCATAAGTTAATTTCAGAGACTATTGACAGGGCTTTGATGGTTCATTTACTTCCTGGGAGGGCCTCCTGAAGAGGGGTTCACTTCCCACCCCCCAATGGGGCCTTTCACTGCCTCTGGTCATCAGGGCTGGGGGCGGGGACAGAGAGGTCCCAGGACTCTGAGGAAGCCCTGTCCTCCCTGGGGCCTGAGATGAGCAGTTCATACTGGGAAGCTGAAGGAGGTGAGATAGAAAGTTTTCTCTAATTAAACATGACTGAGAACATCTTACCTGAGGGCAGTTCTTCTCCCTGGGTTTCTTTTACCTTCTCTACTTCCCGGAGGTGTCTAATAATTTCAGCCTGAAATGTCACTTTCTAATGAAAAATAAAATAAAAGATGACTATTGACACAGTAGGTAATCTCTTAAAAACTTACTTGTGATTGCTTAAATAATTATCCAATCACAGCAATGAAAATAAAAATCAATCTTAAGAACAGATCTAGAAAACATTCTGCAATAACAGAACATATTAGTTGCAAACTCTTAACAAATGAGTTATTTCAAAACAAAGCTGATTTCTTTCTT
Organism: Leucopleurus acutus; assembly: GCF_964270905.1. NCBI lineage: Eukaryota > Metazoa > Chordata > Mammalia > Artiodactyla > Delphinidae > Leucopleurus > Leucopleurus acutus. Next base: position 15,236,905 of record NC_139145.1, read on the forward strand.
ATGCACCCTGGCACTGAACCAGGAGAAAGCCAGAGGAACTATTGAACCAAAGGGTTTCAGACACAGGACAACAGGAACACAGGACAGTGGTTTGAAAGAAAAAAAACAAGTGAAGGGGATCCGCAAGGGCCACACAGAGTGCCTCAGGGTGTCCAGACCTTAGAGCAAGGAGAGGGATCCAAACAGGGCCTGGGAGTCCAGGCTGAAATCTTGGAGGAGTGAATGCTTCTGGATATCCTGTATCACAATGGCAAGTACAGGACAAGGAAGCTGCACAGGAGACAGACAGACAGACAGGGACAGAGAGATGAAGGGAACTCTGAAGATTACAGGGAGGTCCCCTGTCTAAGGACATATGAGCCCTGTGTGGGCAGGAACTGCCTGGACTGAGTAAGAGCCACTGGAAAAGAGCAGGTTGGGAAATTGCTGGGGTCACTCAGACCAAGAAGAATCTTTGCTCCCAGCAGCCAGAGTGAAACCAAAAACCCTAATCCAAGGTTTTCAGACACAGACTGCTCAGAAAGGGTATTGCCTCAGTAGTGTGGCCAAATGATCCAGACAGAAGCCTGTCCTGGTCCCAACTAACAAAGATTCAAAGCAATCCTCAAAAGGCTCAAACTATTTTGAAGTACCTTCTCTGCACCAGAACAAAGTCCAACATTAGTTCAAGGAACACAGAATATCTAGCACTCCAAAATGCACAATGTGGATCTCCCACTTAGAATTACCTGGAATGCAACAAAACAGGAATATAATTCGTCACTAGCAGAAACTTGATCCATAGACTCAGAAGTGACACAGGTGGCAGAATTAGTAGATAAAGGCTTTAAAGCAGTCATTAGAAACGGACTCCCTGTGATCAAGTGTGGAGAAGCAGTAGCATCAGGAGATAATAGGAAGATATAAGCAGCCTATATGGAACTTCTAGAGATGAGAAATACTCTACCTAAATGAAATATCAAAGTAGACACATAATCCCATTAAAACCATAAATTTGTGGGAAACATCCATCAAGCACGGGAGTGGCAGCTCAGAACATCTGTGAAGGTCATGAACCCAAGAACCACAGTGCCGGCTTCTCATTCCTAGCTTTGAAGTTACAACTGTGGGTCCCTGTTCAGGGTAGTTGCCATGCAGTGCCTTGGTGCCTTCTCTGTGAGATGAGTATAGTCATAACACCTTCCATCAGGCTTTCTATGAGGATTAAACGAGTGAATATTTGCAAAGAACAGAGAAGGTTGTGGGTGTACTTTTAATGACTGCAAAAGTACTTATGAAATAAAATGAAAGACAAATAACCCAACCATATTCCCACAAACAAACAGGAATCAGGTTTCCTCCAACTTACCTCCATTTTTATTCTGAGTTTTCTCTGCAGCCTCAGGGCCTAATCCAGGAGCTGAAGAGAGCTGGCACTTACTCTGCTTTGCTGGAATTCAGGAGATTAGGTGGTCTCCTGAAATGTGTCTTGTCCTCTCTGCTTCTGGTAGTCTCTGAAGCTCTTGGGAAGTCTAGCAGCTATTAAATACCTTGGGTGTGATTGAATCAGACACACCCAGTATACTCTCTTTGGATTAACTGAAGATAAACCAATTTAGTACTTTTGTTACAACTGCAAAATCCCTTTAATGCAGCACCTACAATACAGTTTGATTGGATAACTGGGATAGGATTAACTAGAGATTAATACTGGGTTAACTCCATTATTGATTCCAAGGATCTCTAGGCTCCAGTGTCCTCAAAGGCAAAGTGAGAGTTTGTGACATTCCTACAAATGAACCACCCTCCCCTCTGTGAGTTAGAGCTAAGGGTTAGGGAAGCCCTTTGGGTTTGGCTCAAGGACTATGTGTGTCATGTAGAGGGTGGTTTCAGTGGAAGGTTAGGGGAAGAGCCCAGGCCTCAGCTGGTGAGGGTGGTCACAAATTCTAGAGATGCATGTGGGACACTTTATGAAGGACTTAATTTGAAAGAAGGGTTTAGGGAGGGGAGGAGAGGGGGAGAACAGAGCTTTTCTTTTTATAAGAGAACATTTTTCAAAGAGAATTGTTTATGCTAAAGGAGGGACACAGAGGGAGAATGTGAGGGGGATTTATAGATGGGACAACTGATGATGGGAGAGAAGGAAGGTGCTTAGATTGTCACCAAGAAGGTTGGCAACACAATGCTTAGAATTTTTTGCCTCAGAATCTCAGATGTAGTCTAGGCTACTATGGACCTTACTCAGAATTAATTTTGAATCTTCAAAACTATCTAAGAATCATCCACAAATCTACCCAATGATTCAGATTTACGGAGTTTATATTATGACAAGACGGGGAGGGGCATATACAGTGAGTGGTATCATCTTAAATCAGCTCAAACTTAATGTGTAGTGGCTCCAGAGTCATCCTTGATTCTTTTCATGTCACCTAAATATATATATATATTGCAGGTAACTTCTTCCACCTGTTGCGGGTTTCAGCATCTGCAAAACAGCTTAAAGAACATGACTTAGAAATTATCTATAGCCCTTGAGGTGGAACTAAAAGTCCTTGACTTTGTTTAATGGCTAAACCATTATTTTGGCTTACTGACTGTTTTCCTTTCTGCATTCTCTCACTTCTGATTAAATTTATTCTTTGGAACTTGAGGAAGGCCTAGGAGGATAAAGTTTTTCTATAGATAATAAGAGGCAGGTGGAGAACATGGGGGCATTTCTGTCCTGGGAAGGACCCATAGGGCCCTGCTCAGTTACAGTCTCAGGACCTGGAGCTCCTAAGGGCAGAAACTGGTCCCAATGCCCAGGAACTGACCACCACCCACAGTGGGCACTGGGTATGAAGGCTCTGGTTCTCAATGAAAGTACTGAGCCTCAGAACTCCAACTTGCTCTGTGATTTTGTATACATCCTATGTTTTCTTTGAGTCCTTGTATCTTCCCCTGAAAGGAGGGGGTAGGGAGGGGACTGAAATCTTACAAGTGATTGAGTCAGGTTAATCCAGTACATTATCCTTTTGACTCACTGATTACATCTGCCAAATCCCTTCAGCTGTACCTAAACTAGTGTAATATTGGATAATTTGGAGATGATGTGTTTGATCTCAACTAGAGCAGTGATTCTAAAGTATTCTAGGCCCTGTACCCCACCTGCAAAATAAGCTGTCTCATCTCTACAAATGCACACCCCTGATTCTTGAATTCTTTAACTTCACAAAGAGCTCCAGTCAAAAAGAAAGTACTGAACCCCAGCCTCTATAAAACTGTGGAATTAGCTAGGTTTTCTTTACTCTGGAATTAAAATAATTCTGGCTTTAAGGGTCTTTCCCATGGACAACAGCAATAGAATCCTCAGGGGCAACCTTGCTCATACAGTCCTTGATGTTCACATAAAATCTCCTTACAGGGTCTTACTGGACAGAAGAGATTGCCCTGGGGAAGGGCCCCTGGTCAAGGGATGGTGGTGCTACAGTCCCAGGAAGATGTGCCTATGTCCACACCTGTTGGTGACTGATGTGTTGGTGGATTGCCCATGTCAACGGGTCCTGGCTGTGTCCCTCTGCTTGTGAGTTGATATACAAGTAGTGATTCTGAACCAATCCCACCCTCAGCCACAAATGTTCTACTCTACCCAGGGGCAAGATAATGGGGCTCCTCTAGTGATCCATCAGCCAGCTGAGCTCTCAGCAAGCCTATCGTCTCCATGGGAAAGCAATATTGTGAAGGACCTGCAGTAGTAGTTATTGTGCCTTATTTTAATCATTGTTAAAAAAGTGAATTAATAAGGTTACATGTGTGTAAATGACAATAAAAGTTGTTCAAGGGAAAGATTTGTGAAATTTGGACTTACACAAAAGTAAAATAATGTTTATAAATTTGACCCAGGAATTGTGGAGACACAGGTTTTTAAAAAAATTTTTATTAGAGTATAGTTGATTTACAATGTTGTGTTAGTTTCAGGTGTACAGCAAAGTGCATCAGATAATATGTGTATATATATATATATCTCCATCCTTTTTTAGATTATTTTCCCATATAGGTCATTACAGAGTATTGAGTAGAGTTCCCTGTGCTATACAGGAGGTCCTTGCTATCTATTTTATATATAGAAGAATGTATATGTCAAACCCAATCTCCCAATTTATCCTTCAACCCCCTTTACCCCCTGGTAACCATAAGTTTGTTTTCTACATCTGTAACTCTCTGTTTTGTAGATAAATTCATTCATACCCTTTTTTTAAGATCTGTGGATACACAGGTTTAAGAGACCCAATATAAATCATATATTCAGATTATCCAAAAAGTGAGTGCTAAAGTAAGAAGCATCAGCTGCAACCTCATAAGAGGCAACTGAGGTCCAGAAACATTAAATAACAGGATTCTGCTCACCCAGCCAGAGAATGCTGATGGAAGGATTCCACCCCATTGATTCTTTATCTAAAAGTTTTCCCTGGTGCTTAATGACCCTCAAGCAGCAAGAATGTTGGGGAGAGGAGAGGGAGAGGGATGACAGGTCCCAAGTCTCCAGGAAGCTGAGCTCTCTCCCTGCTCCTTTGTCTCTCTGCATTTTGGGGTCCCATCCAAGCCCTGACCACACGGCAGAACTAGGGGATCCTCCAGTTCATTTCACATTTTATTTTTATTCCATTGGGTTTGAGGAAGAGAAAGTCATGAAATCCCTTGTCTCTCAAGTGGATTTGAGAATCAGATTCAAATTTTAAGTTCAAGATCTGTATCCAAGTCAGAGGAGGGGACTGCGTGTGTAGGGTCTGCTTGGAGAAGGCAGAAAATGGGCATGGAGATAACATGGAGGGGTGGTATCAGGGATACCAGGGTTCAGGGCTCCCATCCAGGTCCTGAGGATACTCCATACAGATCATATTTGGGGGACAACTGCAGCTCCTCATAAAGACCAATTCATGAATCTTTTTCCTCCCTTACCCACGGCATCCACTTCACTAGAATATCTCATTCCTAGCATCTAAACATATATGAAATGAATTGGTTTTTTCAAATTGGATCTAAAATAGTGAGGCATTAAGGGTTACTCCCACGGACAATGGCCACAGCATTTTAATAGTGTCCCTGCCCTCATTGTACTTGGTATGCAGACCAAACCTCTTTTTATGACTTTTCAGGGCAGACATTTTTCACACCCTGTCAACTGATGGCTTCAAATCAAGATGATTTTTCTCTCGATATCCAGGCTCCAGCCATACTTACCTTCTCATTCCCTGAATACAGTGGGTGCAATTTTGTTTTGGGGTCTTTGCTCCTTCTGTGTTAGATGCTTCCATGCTGTGATCTCCCAAAGCCATTCATCAAGCTGGTTTGCGCTACCTGAGGATGTCTGTTAGTCACCCTGTGCACAGAGGCCTTCTCAGATGGTGACACCCCGCATAGGTGCCACCCCTTTTCAGTCCTCAAACTCAAGTCACACTCGGTATGGTTCATGCAACTCCTGGGTCAGGTCAAGTCCAGCTCTCCCACTGGTCTCTAAGCTCAGTGAAATCATGGATCCACAGCTTCCCACTCCTGATTCTACAGTCGATCAGCTGGAAGGCATTTCAAAGGCCAACCCCAGTGATTCAGACTTCATTATTCAAGGCTGGGACCCAGGGCTCTGTGTTTGTGACAAGCTCCCTGGGTGATTCTCACATGCAACCTGGGCTGAGCTCTGCCTTGAGGAAGAGCATAAGCTTTGCTATGAGCTGCACCTGACTTCAGGGGTCTCCTTTGTCCTCCCCCACCTCACGCTGTACCATGGGGGTGGGGACTCTGGTAACTGTGAGTCACACCCAGGCTGCAGATTAGAACTTCCTGGAGACAGTTTAATATTCTGATGAGGGTCCTTTGCAGAGATTAGTATATAATCCAAGATGCGGCTGAGCATCAGTAATTCTAAAGGTCCCAGATGGTTCTAATGAAAAATAAGCACTGAAAATGTCAGGCTTTAAGAGTGTCCAAATGGCTAGGGTTTTCTTTTTTTGTTTTGTTTTTGTTTTCCTTGAGAAACTGAAGAGAGTGTTGAGAATCCCTGCAGATTGGGAAGAGGACTAGGGAATAAACTACTCTGGAAGGGTAAGTGGATTTGATCATGTTTTTAAGGTTTTGAGGGCTGTGTCTTAGATATATATGTGGAAACACTATGTTCAGCTTTAGAGCTTAGGGAAAAAATCAATACAAGAGAAACTGTTGCTATATTTCAGTGTAAAAATATTTTCAGTGAAAATATAACAATTCTTTGAATTAAAAACACTTTCTGTGTAAAAATATTGAAGTTTTTCAGCTGAAAATCAGAAATAGGAGGTGTACTGTCAGTATATTACAAGGAAAACTCCTTGAACTTATTGAACGTATTAGGTTTTCCAGTGGAGAAAATTCTGTGCAAGTAAGAACTATGGGTCACTGTGTGAGCCAGTGAATGTTTGTGATGTGCCATGGAAATAACTTGGACGTATTTTATTTGCAGAAAGAAGTTCATTACAGATTCTTGAGTTACATGAGAAAAACTATATTTTAAAGGAGACTAACAGGGAAAAAGAGAGAGAGAGAGAAAGAAGCTCTTTGGGGGAATTGACAGCTATTTTATTCTAACTATGTGTGATGAGGCTGAGTGTAAGTAACACTGAGGGCTATGGAGAGAGGGCTCAGAACCACACACAGTGATCACCTGTGTGCTCAGGGAAAGCCCAACCCTGACCTCGCACCTGAGGGAGCCGTGCCTCCTTATAGACACTCCAGCCCTTTGGTCTCACTGGTGCCCCCTTGTGGCATCTGGCACCTTCTGCAGGTCTCTGGGGAAAGAGTGAGGAAGAGGTGCCCCTGACTTATGGATCATCCAGGTCTAAGCCTGGGGCAAAGCAGCATCACTTCAGTCCTGACTCCTCGGATGCTTCATGAAATCTGAAGGCAGCAAGTTGTCTCTGGAGACCTCTGGGTGAATGGGTGCAATGGAAGTGGGTATCCAGCCTCTAGCTTCAGTATGACTTCCCCATCAGCCAAGAGAGGGGAACAAGGACCCTGGTCCCCCTGGAGTTGATTCCTTTCTGTGTCCTGAAGGAGAGTCTTTGAACGGCCAGGCAGGGGTAAGAACCCGTAGCCCAGGCCAAGTCAGCTTCTGACACCAGTGTCTCCACCTGTAGCCAAAAAGAAAAAAAAAAAAAAAAAAAAAAGCTCCCAGAGGAAGGGCCCTGTGAGCTGGGTAGCTGCACTGAAGTCTCAGCAATCATGACAGTGCCCACGACTGTCCTGGCTAATCTATTAGTGGATTGCCACTCCATCAGGTTCTAGTGGAGTCCCTCTGCCTGGGCTTGACACTCAAGACAGAGGGTCCAGATCCTCACATACGTTCATTTTTGGATCTGTGGCCATTTCAAGGTGACCTCTAGTGACCAGTAAGCCAACGCAGTCCTCACAAAGCTTACATTCTCCATGGAAAAGCAATATTTGTCAAAGGACTGCAATTCTTATTTTGACTGATCTATTAAGTATTGGTTAGAGTGATAAATATGGTCAGATGTGTATAATAATGAGAAATTTTTAAAGAGAAAGACTAGGGTAAGTTGGCATCTACGTAAGGGAGAAATATATTCATTTTCATAAACTTCTCCCAGGAAATGTAGAGAAAGAGATGTAAGAGATAATGAGTCTGCCATGTAAAAGATACAAATATATATATGTGTGTGTATAAGGCAAATATTCTTCCAAAATTGACTATTCAAGTCAGAAACCTCATTTCAAATTTAAAACGAGGGTAAAACGTAGTAAAGTTAAATTAAATGGTGATGATGCCCTGCTAGAAAATGTTGAAGGCAGGATGGAAAACCTATCATCTCTGAATCTACAAGTTGCCCCAGGATGGTCAATGACCCTGAGCACTAAGAATGAGTGGGGAGAGATGGATGGCAGAACTCAAGGCACCCAGGAAGCTGAGCCCCTTCTTGGCCCTTGACCTCTATCATTCTCTCTATACATAATCCTACGTCCCATCTAAGCTACTGCCACTAGGATGAAAGAGATGAGGGTTGTCTCCTTCAATTTTACATTGTATTTTCATGACATTGGGTTTGGGGAAGGAGAAGAATCTTGAGTGTATGTAACTGTGATGTTCCACGGGGTCTCAAGTGCAAAAGGGATCACATTCAAATTATCTTTAAGTTCAGGACCTGGTTCAGACTTGGCAGAGGTTCATCTCTGCTGCTGGGGGTGATGGGGTGATGTCTGCCAGCAGAAGTACAGGAAATAGGCATGGAGATGACCGTGCAGGACCCAAGGTTCATTATACCTGTCCTCAATATACTTCACTTTTGAGGGGGGTACCCAGAGCTCTGACCCTCAGGAACGTGGATGGACTAAGCCTTGAGCTAGTCCTGGGAAGTAGGAGGTGGCCATCATAAGGACCTACACTAGGTAAGGTAATGGTCCAACATGGCTGACTGTTGAATAAGAGGTCAAAAATCAGAGAGCAGAGGACACATTGGTAGCAGTGTATTATGCATGCCCAGCTGACCATGACACACAGGATAGCCCAGAGTGTTATGGAAAGAACTCTGGAGAAGAGCAAAATCATCGAGACCTTCATAGGTGGCTGCCAAAATCAAAGTTCAAAGGTACTGCTTTGTAATGAGAGCTACATGTATAAGTAGGGATGAAAGGGTTCAGGAATTACCTGAACCATATGGTGCCGCAAACACTTCAGAGGCAATGTGAACATAATTTTCAAAATGGTCATTGACCCTGGCAATCTTAAGGTGAGATACACGTGCAGCCACCAGGGTATTGCTTTACTCATAGAACCAACAAAGATAAAGACTTGGGGAGTGAAAAACTGATGCCAAGCACGATCAGAAAAACAAACAAAAAAACACACAGTCAATAACCTTGTCTCTTGTTTTGAGTTAATTTTCACTCCCAGATTTCATCCAATAAAAAAATACCAGGTCGGGCTTCCCTGGTGGCGCAGTGGTTGAGAGTCCGCCTGCCGATGCAGGGGACACGGGTTCGTGCCCCGGTCCGGGAGGATCCCACATGCCGCGGAGCGGCTGGGCCCGTGAGCCATGGCCGCTGAGCCTGCGCGTCCGGAGCCTGTGCTCCGCAACGGGAGAGCCCACAACAGTGAGAGGCCCGCGTACCGCAAAAAAAATAAAGAAAACCAGGTCATCCGGAGGAAGAGCTTTCAATACCACAATAATAACAAGTGGTCACTATATGCCAATCCTTCTCAAAGAAACTTGCAGATATATACCAGAGTACATTTGTTAGCTTGTACTTTCATATGAAAACCCCATAGACAGGGTGGATTAAACTACATACATACATACATATACATTTTTTTTTCTCACAGTTCTGGATGTTGAGATGTCTAAGATCTATGTGCTGACTAACTTGGTTCCTAGTGAGACTTCTCTTCCCAGTTTACAAAATACTGCCCTTATTTCTATGTCCTTACATGGCCTTTCCTCAGTGCCTGTGAAAAGAGAGAGGGTTTGCTCTGGTCTCTCTTTCTCTTCTTATAAGCGCACTAATCCTATAGATCAAGGACCTATCTGCATGATCTAATTTAGCATTAACGAGATCTCTAAAAGACAGTCTCTAAATACCTTCATATTTGGGGTTAGGGTACCCAACATAAGAATTTGGGTAATGAAATTCAGGCCATAGCACAGAGCAAGGACACACTAGGGAAAGCAAATTCTTTAGATCTTTTGACAGCTGCTGGTTACAGAGTCTGAATTGACAGTAAAGGGTGCTCTGTTAAAATGATGTGCCCTCCCCTTGCTACTCCCACTCACCCATATGTAAAGTTGGTGCTTTCTAATGTGATTAAGCTATTTGTAGGACAGAGTTCCAGGTTCCAGTTCAGGACTGATGCTTTATCAGAGATATATTAACAGTTCCTCTAAACCAAAAGCTAGGCCTGTCAGAAAAGGTTTTGAGTTCCCCATTCCAGCATGATCCTTATGGGCAAATTCCAAACTGCTCTGTAACTTTACACCTTAAGGAAACCATATTTTTATTGAACTAATTATTCTTGCTTGGTATGTTCTTTGTGTTCCATCCCATGAATCACATGGTTTGTGCTACAGAAAGCAAATCTAGGTGAGTGGCAGTCAAGGGCCCCCTTCACTTAGACTTCTTATTGCATATGGCTTATGAAGTGTTCCATACATTATTCTGTGCTCCCATATTACCCTTCCCCTTTCAGGGCCGAAGTACTTGTTCTTCCAGCTACTAGGAGTGCTAGTATCAGACATTCTCAGCTAGTCTCTCTCAGGGCACTTTTCTTACTTAAAAAAAACTGCTTTGCTCAGAGTTATGCTCCCTTCCTGTGGGTAGGCCACGTTCAAGCAGTGCTCCTCCTGTAGGGGCACAAAGGGTGACTTGCCCTATGACATGAAACTTGGTAGGAACATATCTGAACTCCTCCTGGGTTAGCTGAGACCTTGTGACTCTATCAGGGTTCAACACCTCCCTTTGCCCAGTTCTGCTTCCTTCATTGCAAAGGAGTTGATTCTAAAGCCATTCCACAATAAACTTCCTGCATGCCTCTCTCTTTCTCAGAATCTATGTCCCAAGAATTACCGAGTGTGTTCCCTAACCCCAGCAGTGGAGAGGGCAACAGCAGAGTGATATTTATTTCCTTTACTTCCTGTGTGCTCATGTGCAACTTCCTGACTCTGCATTCTAGCCCAGTCTGAGCACCTATTAGATGGCTTTTTCCAACAGTCTGTCTTTGTGAAGTCTGCAAGGTCTTCCATTTCCACATGTTTCCTGAGAGTAGCATTGACATATATATACTACCAAATGTAAAATAGTTAGCTAGTGGGAAGCAGCAGCATAGCACAGGGAGATCAGCTTTGTGCTTTGTGATGACCTAGAGGGGTGGGATAGGGAGGATGGGAGGGAGGCTCAAGAGGGAGGGGATATGGAGACACATGTATGCATATGGCTGATTCGCTTTGGTGTATAACAGAAACTAACACAGTACTGTGAAGCAATTATACTCCAATAAAGATCTATTAAAAAAGTAAAATAAAGTAATCAAATAAATGTGAAAAAAATAATAAAATGAGGGTCTGGTACAATCTTTCTTTGGTTTCCTTATATTATGCCCACATATTTATAAATAGTCCTAAAATAATCTCAGTTTAGACACCCAGGTTAACTGTAATTTCAGTGTCCTGATGAAATTCTGGTATGTCTATCTTTCACTCTGCTATGGATCTTGTCTTGATGATCATTCTCATGTCCCCTGGGAACTCACAGAACATTTGATCTACATTTCTCAGTGTCTATTTCCCCCACCTAACAGGGGCAACCCTGTGTTACCAGAACATTGTTTGACAGATCTGTGACTGAGACAAAGCGGCATTCAGAACAAGAAAGTTGCAAATTTATTGAAAATGATTGTTATACTCTTGAAACCTGATATACTATCTGTCCATGATGTACTACTTGTACTTAGCTAGGAGTCAGAGGTTTTGCACAGGAAATAATGCAGCTTGACTTTAAATGTAGATATCACTCAGGTGGTCAGTTATGTTCTAAATCAGAGTAAGATGTGACACTTTGATAAGACTTAACCAGGGCAGAAGTATAACTAAAATCTAGGATGAATTAGTTTAGCTCACCTGGTTTAAGCAACTACAATATCTCATGTTTTACGGTGGCAGCATTTCCAACCAACTATTCCATGAGATATATATATATGTATATATATATATAATGTAAATATATATTTATACATGTAAAATTACATTTATATAATTTAAAAAATTTACAGTTGTGGAAGTTGATGCTTATATTTATTCTTAGAAAAGACAAGGTCACAGGAGTAGTAAAAATGGATCCAAGAATCATGCTTTTCCTGGGAACTGAAAATATAAAGTAATATAATAATAAAATCATGAAAATTAGCCCAAGTAGAATCAAATTGCAAAGCTCTTGGCACCAAAAATATAATCTTCTGTAACTGTCCTTGCTATTATCATGGATTTTATTACTTAGACACAAACAAACATGTAAAATATAAAATAAAATAAAATTGTATCACATAGATACAAACTAATACCATATAGTAATTCTATCAAATGGGGTTCAAAAATGAAAAAAAAAGCTGAATTCTATCATAAACTTTATTAATTTAATTTCTAAGGTTTGACAAAATCTTATCTCTCAATAACACACTCTTTAATCTTCCCTGCTTATCAAAATGTAAGCAAGTATGTGGAGAATCAGATTAACCCACTCCTTACTGTAATTTTTTTCTATTTTAAAATCATAATACTTTTCCAAGGACATTTATTTACATTTCACTTTTTCTTATAAATGATTTTTTTTCGTATTTTAATGAATTACAGTTTTCTGAATGCATGCAAGGGAAGTATACTGAAATTCTAGGAATCTATAAAATCCTTGAAAATTAAACATCTTTGGCATCTAAAGCGCCATACTTTTTGCAGCTCTGGCATATTAATAAGATAGTAATTTTAGCATAAGTTAGCAATAGGCCACACCCCTTAATAGGTAACTCCTGGCCCTGATATGAGCAAGTCTGATGCTGCAAGACTAGGAGAGCCTTTCTCCACTCAGAGAGATACATTAGGCGGATGCCACTCAGAGGTGTTGAAGATCCTGATTATTGGGGTTCATCGTTTTTATCTTAGGTAAGTCATATTAGTCTCTTAATATTTATTAGTTTTGCTTATGAAATTTGAACTCCAGAAAATCCACAGTTTTACCACTTTCTCTATATAGTGTTACAAATAAAATTCATTCTATTATCTATCCTACAATCTGAAGAACTAAAACGTAAGTTAGCTGACACAGCCATCAGGTTAAAACGCTTGTAATAACATGTCAGTGCAATCAAATAAATTATTTGACTGTTACTATTTTATTTTTTACAGAATAGATAGATTAATCATCCAAGTATCCTGCGGGAAAAGATTTATAGTTTCCTTGTTAAGTGACGGTAACAGGGATCAGAAAAACATAGAAAGAAAAATTATAGACAGTATTCTATGCTTACTCTATGAGAAAAGAAGAGAGGATATATTTGTGCCTTCTGATAGCATTGTGAAAGAGATGGGTTTGTAATTTAAAGATATCACAATGTAGCACAATTCTAAGTGAAAGACTGTGGAGACAGAAGAAAAGACAGAAACTCTCTACTGTTCTGAAACCATAGTGAAGAAAAAAGAAGAAAATATTTATTTGTACAGTATTAAATATTCCTCTTCCTACACTAGAGTAGAGCTTTTTTTCTTCCACTTAATGTCACTGTACATATTTTATTTGCAAGATGCGCTAATTCCCCATTTAAAAGTTTCACCACCCTTTGTTTCCATAGTCAATTTTGCTGGAAATTATTCCTTAGAATCCTCTTTGCATATGTTTACAAACATTCTAATTAGTGGCAAATAGTCTCACTTATGTGATGTGAAAATATAGACAGGAATTTTAATTAAACAAATAATAAAACACTATTACATCTTAAGAAAATGTAATTACCTACCACTCATTTTGACACATTTAGTTGATCTTTCCATTAAAGAATCTAAACACTATTAGTATATGAACTAGTCAGTTATATTCATGATGACTGATTGTTTTTATACATTTATTTCACCTAAAAAGAAAATGCATAGATATATCACTTAGGTCCATTGAAAAGTTGAGATAATGATTTCATATTTGATAAAATACTTAAACACAAGTGGAAACTTCATAATAAGAAAATGTATTTTATAAACTGATAATTCATGTATGTTGTAATTACTATTTAAAAACATAAAAAGCTCTCTTGTATGATATAAGCAAAAATTTAGCTCAAATTTTAATATTTGTATGCTATCTATGTTTACCTTCTGAAAATTAAAAACAATTACCATGTGTTAACAAAAATCCCATTGTACTGATACGTAAATACTCAACAGGAGTGGAAGCAACACAAATATCCAAAATGAAATGAATTAATGAGTAAAATGCATGCAAAGGAATATCATCCAGCCTAAAAATGGAAGAAAATTCTGAGACGTTTTACACCTAGGATAAACGTGGAGGACATTGTAAGTAAAATAAACCAATCAAAAAACATGAAAAGCCCCCACAAACACTGTGTGGTTTCACTTATTTCATGTTCCTAGAATAGTCAAATTTACAGAAACAGAAAGTAGAATAGTGGTTTTCAGGGCCTGGGGAAAGGGGAGTTACTGTTTAATAGTTTCAGTCTGAGTAAATGAAGAGTCCTGGGGGTTAATATTGGTGGTGCTTGCACAATAATATGAAAATATTTAACACCACTGTATTGACAGTACACTTAAAAATGGGTGTATCAACCAATTTCAGTGTGAACATCTGATGTGAATCCTGACTCATACAAACTTTCATGAAGTAAAAGCACTTTTATAAGACAGTTGGGAAATATGAAACCTGACTGGATATTTAATATTAAGAATTGTTAATTTTTTACATATGATAATGGTATTGTGGTTGTCTTTTTCCTAAGTTCTTATTTAGAGATATAAATAGAAATATTTACAAATTAAATTGTATAATATTGGATTTGTTTCAAAATAATGTCAATGGGTGGAGGTATTGATAAAACAAGATTTGTCATATGTTGATAACTGCTAAAGCTGGATGATTGATAGATACATGGGAGTTCTTTATACAATTCAATCCATTTTGTACGTATTCAGTTTTCCCATAATAATTATTAAATGGTTAAGTTAAATATAAGATGTTCTATTGCTATTGTACATTTTCCATTATAGCTTCCACTGGTAATTACTGGTATGTAAAAAATGATTTTTGTAGATTTACCTAGGGTCTGCAAACCTGGTAGAATACTCTTATTAGTTCTAACAGTTTCTTGGTTGATTCTGACTGGTTTTTTTTAGTAAATGATCACATTTGAAAAAAATGAGTTTTATCTATTCCTTTAACATGTAAACCTCTCATTTTTCTTTCTTTAAGTCATTTGCCTGGAACTTCATACAGTGTTAAACAGTCCCAATGTTATTAGGGAACTTTATCTTGTTCTTGATTTTAAAGTTTCCCCATCAGGTATATAGCATTCATTGTATAAGTTTTTACTGAGTTAAGGAAGTTCTCATTTATTCCAAGATTGTGAAGATTTTGTAATCATAAATAGATGCTAAACCTTATCAAATATTTTCTGCACAATTAAAATATTATATTTTTCTCCTATTTTATATTAGTGTCATGAATTACATTTATAGAGTTTTTCTGATGTCAAACTATCCTTACATTCCTTGGCAAAACAAAGGTGATCATGATTTATCAGGTTTAATGGACTGTTGCATTCAGTTAGCCACTATTTGTTTGAGGACTTCTGCAGCTATGCATAAGTGAAATGAGCCTATAATTTTCTTTCCTTTCTGCCTTATCTGATTTTGGGATCAGAATTACGATAGCCTTATCAAATTTGGTGGACAGGTTTTGTTCTTTTTCTCTTTTCTGAAACAACTTGAATACGATTAAAATTAACTCTTCTTTGGAAATTTGCTTGGATTCACCCATAAAGCCCTCTGGGGTTGGAATTTTTGAAGTGAAAGTCTGTGGTTAGTTACCATTTTGATTTTTAAATCTTTTCTTGAACCAATTTTGGCATTTTATAGTTTCCTTAGGAATTTATCCACTTCATGTAAGATCTGAAATTTATTAACATATTGTTACTCATAATACCCTCATATTTTAATCTCTGGTTTACCTTTCTATAGTTATTTCCCATTTTACATTCTGTGTATTGCTTATTTGCCTCACCTCTTTTATTCCTTGATCAGTCTCGCTAATCAAAATTTTAAAGTGTTAACCTTTTCAAAGAACAAGACCTTAGTTTTACTGATTTAGTATATTTTTTGTTCTCTATCTGATTTCTGCCTTTATAGGTTTTATTTCCTTCCTTTTTTTTTTTAGTGTTTATCAATCTCTCTCAAACTTTTTGTGTTGGTAGCAGAGCTTATTTAATTTTTTTCGTGATTTCCTTACATGGATTTAGTAATATGTTATCTATTTCCATACCTGGGAATTTTTTAAATCTAGCTTTGTTCACTTTTAATTTTAGTGGGAAATATAGCCTGAATAATATAGATCACCCTCTGTTTGTTGATTATATGTTTCTGTTGATGCCTGATAGTTCATGATTATTAACTGTTCATGTTTTGGCTCTGTCTGCTTATTTTTTCCTGCTTGACCCAGCTGTTTCTAAGATTAAAATCTTCAACAAGAGTTGTCAGTGTATTCTGGGAATTCCCTGGTGGTCCAGTGGTTAGGGCTCCTGGGTTTGATCCCTGGTTGGGGAACTAAGATCCCACATGCTGTGTGGTGCAGCCAAAAAAAAAAAAAGACTTGTCAGTGTATTCATTTCCTCCTGCAGTTGCATCTGTTGTTGCTTGATATACTGTGCTACTGAATCAATAGTTTTATGATGCTAAGGTGCAGTGTCCTTCTCTGTTCGTTATATTTTTGCCTTACATTTTTTTTGATAGATACTAAGATTGATGATCTATTCTGGTCATTATTGTCAGATGGTATATGCTGTCCACTTTGTTGTCTCTCTCTTAGTTATCAGGTGTCTATTTCTTTTAACCTGTGTACTTATGTTATCCCAGGAGTATGAGCTGCTTTGTCTGGTACCGTGCAGGAGGAAAGGACAAAAGACTGGCTCTAGTCTTTGTCAGTCTCCACAAGTTCAAAGACAGATCAGAGGGGAGCCAATAAACCCCAAAGCACCACACAAGTCACTGTTGATTGTTCTGGTTGACTCACCAGCAGCTCTTCTGGTCCAGGTTTACCTTTAAATCCCTTAGGAAGCAACAGCACTGGGAGAAGTCCACCTCCCTAGATATACTCTACTATCCCTGTGATGTTGGAGGAGACGAGAGTCAAGGAGCCCATACATTGTCCTGTATTTGCCTGTTTTCATCAGGACTCTAGTACTAAGTTGTTGACACCAGTGACCAGGCTGTTATGACTGGTTTCTGTGGGCAAGGGAAAAGCAATGATTGTGACAAAGTAACACATGATAGAGGCAAGAGTAAGCTTTCACCTGATGCCTCTCCCAGAAGCCTCCTAATGAAACTGGTATTTCTGACGTATTCAGTCCCACATACTTTCAAAATAAAAGTCAATAGGTAGCTCTTTCATTAGTCCTTTATTCCCTCAGCTCTCCAAGGCATTCCAACTTTCTGTGACCCATCATCTGGGGAATTCCCTCTCATACTCAACAGCTGATCTTGACTCTAACTCAAAATGTAAATTCATCTGCTTTCAATACCCCATTTATATAGTTATATCCAACTATATTCTTATTTCCCTTAACCTCATAGGAAGATTCTATCTCTCCTCTTATTTTGGGAAAAGAGGAAGGCTCAATCTAGTTTAACATATATTTATGAAATGCCTGCTATATGCCAAAATACATGGTCTATGGGCCCCTTGTGGATATTACAATCTATTTTACAGTCTATCCGGTTAAAGGAATTTAAACAAGAAGTTTAAATTCTGTCATGGGGGTTAGAAGAGGAGAAGCACAGCGTGTAAAATGAAGAATGTAATATTCTCTCTTCTTCCCTCCTACTTCTTCTTTGCTGTATCTGAAAGAATGGATTATGATTTATGCATTGTGTTTAACTTCCAAGGAGGACATATTAGCTACTCTGACCTTGCTCACAGGGTATGAAGATTTCAAAGTTTACATTTTGAGCGCTGGAGAATGCGGACCTTTTAATCTTTCAATCTCTTCTTTCCCCAAGGCTACACTGAAAAGATTTCTGAGGCTGCCCCCAATTATTAGCATCATTTTCCTTCACAAAACTATTTTACCCTCCTCTTAATGTAGCTTAGCCTGGTTTGTGAGGCCTGGGATCTCTTGGAATTGGCACGGACAAAAACACTATCTTGATAACTCCTCTCCATGGCTTGAAATACTCGGCTCTTTCAGCTACTCTGATGCCCCACTTCTTTCATTTTCCCCCTCCCTCACTGGCTCCATTTTAGTCTCTTTTCCTGGAATGACGGAAACATTGGAACTCACTCCCTTGCATAGCTGTGAAAAGCTGAAACTTGACACTTGGTGCTGCCTTGTCTGATTTCAGTGAAACACACATATACAGTTGAAAGGGAAAACTTTCCTGTTTTCTCCCTACTCACTGAATGCTTTTGACACAAAATGTGTGATTTTTTCCCCACACTAAGCAATTCTCCTATTCTTTGAAGAAACCAACTTGGTGTCCTATAATTCAAGTCATTTTTGACACTATCTACCTGGAGTTACTGTCAGGTCCCAAAGGTTAAAGGGCTCAGTACCTCAAGACTGCCTCTCATGTCACAAGCCAATCGAAAGTCCAAGTTGTCCCTGTGCTATAGATCATTACAATTTTGAAATAGGCAACTATTAAACTGGTGAATCAATAACTATTAAAGGGTATAACTGATTCACTTTGTTATAAAGCAGAAATTAACACACCATTGTAAAGCAATTATACTCCAATAAAGATGTAAAAAAAAAATTAATTAAAAAAAAACACTATTAAAGTGAAGCAAAAACAGACTTCCAAAGTGATTTAAATGCAGAATCCTAGATATTTAAAATGAGCTTTCCCCAAATCTTTTACGTCTTTCCCATGTCTAAAAAATACAAATAAAAAGATAGTCCCAAGACCAAAAAAAAAAAGGATATAAGTTAGAAACAGCCAGATAGAAGAGATGCATAGGACAAGGTATGTGGGAAGGCATGTGGAGCTCCCATGCCCTCTTCAGCACCTCCACATGTTTACCAACCAGGAAGTTCTCCAAACCCCTTTGATTAGGATTGTTATGGAGGCTTTATTACATAGGCATAATTGGTCATTAATGATTAGGTCCATTTCCAGCCCCTCTCCCCTTCCAGAAGGGCTGGAGATTGAAAAAAAAAAAAGATTCCCTTCCCCAAGGTTTTGGCTCCTGCAGAATCTCACTGGGGCCACTGCACTGCCACAGTGGTGTTCCTTGGGTGCACAATAGAACAAACAAAGGGGGAATTGCTACATTCTCTGAGTGTTAGGAGTCCCCACCTGTTCTTTGAGCCTGAACTAAAGAGCTTCTCCTGGTGCTCTTTTTTTTACTGTATCTTGGCGCCCAATGCCAGGAGATACCAGGAAGAAAATGGTAAACTCATCATCAATTCAGTGTTAGTTTAAATTCTGGTCTTCCTTCCGATACCACCTGCTATTATTTAGTTCTCAAGTCTTCAAATAGCTGCCCTATGCACTCTATCCAGGTCTCAGACCTGGACTAAATATAATATGAAGTCCATCTTCCAGTAGTGTGTGTTCACTGATATCTCTGCTCATTTTTTTTTTTTTATTGTTTTCATTTTTAAGCTTGATTCCCTAGGGGTCACCCCTGTGTCTACTTAGCTTAGTGTTCAGCCATAGGTTGGTCAGAGGTTGTGTCCAACACCTTGAGCAGGTAAGGTTTCCACTTTCCGCCAGTGGATCTGAGTGTGGACAGGGAGCACACCCAAACTTCAGGCTATTTTCAAATCAGTCCCAGCATTGACTTCCACATGTGCAGACGCCATCAGCCACGTGTTTGTGGGTGGCCTGGAATCCCGCTGGTGCCTGCCGTGTATACACACAGCCTCCAGTGAACCCAGGATGTGTGGAGAAACTTTCAGGCCCCCTGTGGCTATCTCACCTCCCAGATCTCTGTGTTAAGTCTGCCAGTTCACCTGCCAGTCCACTGTTTGCCTCAAACAGCTCCAGAAGCTCCCTGTTTCTTTGCCACCAAGATCACACTTACCCTGACTACACTCCAAATCAAGTGAGCCGCCCCTGGCAGAGGCAGTAAAACTTAATGTTTTCATGGGGGTAGGGAGAGCAGCATACAGGAGAGGATGGAAACAACCCCAGCTATCCAGTCTTCACAGACATAGAAAACAAACTTATGGTTACCAAAGGGGAAAAGGGGGGGAGGGGGGCAGTGGGATAAATTAGGAATTTGAGGTTAACAGATACACACTACTATATATAAAACAGACAAACAACAAGGGCCTACTCTACAGCACAGGGAACTATATTCAATATTTTATAATAATGTATAATGGAAAATAATCTGGAAAAGAATATATATATATGCATAATTGAATCCCTTTGCTGTACACCTGAAATACTGTAAATCAACTATACTTCAATTAGAAAAACAAAAAACACCCAGACTCAGCATTCTTATCCAGAGTTCAGGAGTTTTCACCCACCAGTAGATACTTATCAATTTGTCATGTGCCTTTGATTGAATTGCAGAGCTTGGAAATGTGTGTGTGTGTGTGTGTGTGTGTGTGTGTGTGTGTGTGAACGTGCTTTGCTTCATCCAGCTCTCATAGAAGCTTTTTGGAGAGAGGATTTGTCAGCCTTTCCATTCCATTATGCCAGAAGCCAGAACTTCTGGTAGCTACAAAGAATTTTTTAAATGGCCTCCAGGATTTCAGACTTTATTCCTGGAACCTGTGAATATGACCAAACAGCACTCCTCTGATTATGATGTTAAGTACAATTGACCTTAAGATAAGTTTATCAAAAAACAAAAAAAAGGGGCTTCTCTGGTGGCGCAGTGGTTGAGGGTCCGCCTGCCGATGCAGGGGGCACGGGTTCGTGCCCCGGTCCGGGAAGATCCCACATGCCGCGGAGCGGCGGGCCCGTGAGCCACGGCGGCTGAGCCTGCGCGTCTGGAGCCTGTGCTCCGCAACGGGAGAGGCCACAACAGTGAAAGGCCCGCGTACCACAAAAAAAAAAAAAAAAAAAAAACGGTTCTGCAGAGCCTATGGGCAGGACAGGAATAAAGACGCAGATGTAGAGAATGGACTTGAGGACATGGGGAGGGGGAAGGGGAAGCTGGGATGAAGTGAGAGAGTGGCATGGACTTATATATACACTACCAAATGTAAAATAGACAGCTAGTGGGAAGCAGCCACATAGCACAGGGAGATCAGCTCCGGGCTTTGTGACCACCTAGAGGGGTGGGATAGGGAGGGTGGGAGGGAGACACAAGAGGGAGGGGATATGGGGATGTATGTATATGTATAGCTGATTCACTTTGTTATAAAGCAGAAACTAACACACAGTTGTAAGGCAATTAGACTCCAATAAAGATTTTAAAAATAAGATAAAATAAAAATAATAAAATTTTTTTTTAAAAGATAAAAGTTTATCAGAGTAAGCCTAATGTAATCACACTGACCCTTTTAAAAGCAGAGTTTTCTTTGGTGGCAGAAAACAAAGTCAGAGATTAGAATCTTGAGAGGGCTGGACACACCGTTGCTGGCTTTGAGGGGGGGGAGGATGTAATGAGAAATGGGGCAGCCTCTAGATGGGAGAGCAGCCAGCCAATGACCAGGAAATGAGGGCTTCTGTTCTATAACACAGGAACTGAATTCTGCCAACAGCCTTGGAAATGGATTCTTCCTCTGATACTCCAAGTAAGAGCCTAGCTGGCCAGCACCTTGATCTCAGCCTTGGGAGACCCTAAGCAGAGAACTCAGCTGAGCCCAGACGGAATCCATCTGCAGAAGCTAACAAATCTATGTTGCTTTACACCCCTGTGTTGTGATAACTCTTTATGCAGCAATAGAAAACCAATACAGGGGTTGGTTGGGGGTCCACTTGGGGGTCCACTTGGGGGTCCAGTGGTTAAGACTTTGCCTTCCAATGCAGGGGGTGAGGGTTTGATCCCTGGTCCGGGAGCTAAGATCCCATACGCCTCGTGGCCAGAAAAACCAAAACATAAAACAGAAGCAATATTGTAACAAATTTAATAAAAATCTTAAAAATGGTCCACATCAAAAAATCTAAAAAAAAAAAATACATAACTCATAAAAAACAGTTTTCATTACTCATCATACCCACATGGGGTCTTGATCCCCTCTTCAGTACCTTCCTTGACAAGTACAGCCAAAATACCTTACCCAGACTGGTAACAGTAGTCATAAAATCTGAATAAAGTCAGAAGTGTCCTGCCAGGATCTTATCAAAGTTGTACTTTGTTTATAAACCTATCTCTAAAATTATCCTTTGAAGATTAAAGGTAATTATTACAATTATTTTTATTATAAACTCCTCCTTGCTGACCTCCTAGGGGTGGAGAGGAATTACAACAAACCTAGTAAGACACAGATTAGGCCAAAAGGTTGGGCAATGAGAAAAGTTAAGAAAACCTATTCAACCAAGACAGGAGCTTGCTCAGCAAGGATGTGGAAGCCAAGAGATCAGCTGATCCTGGGAGAGCCCTTGTTTCAGTCTTCTGGACAAAGGAATCTATCCTGACCTGAGGCTGGCCACTGGCGAGATCCCAGCGATAAACCCCAAGGAAGATGCTTCACTCCCAGTGTTGCTTCCTTGATGCTCTGAATGGGACTCTGCCTCGTAATAACTGGCTCTTCTTTACTAAATCTGTAGTCATGAACCCTGCTGAGAGCAACTTTTAGAAGGACAGGCATTTGTTCACACTTAGTGGGTAGTCTGTTAGCCACTTGCCCCAAACTGAGGTCAGCCTGTTCCCTAAGAGATTCACACAGCGATTTCATCATAGATGCTCGCTCTAATCTTCTCAGCCTTGTGGGAAAATCCTCCCCAGTAGGTCATTGTCAGCCCTTATTTGCCTTTCCTCTGCCTCAGATTCTCCAGAGAGGAGCTAGCCATGAATGTCCTGGTGCTCAGGCGGGAGCTCGCCACTGTGCTCACATGAGTCATTCAGGCTGAGCAATTATAAATTAGCAGAGGAGTGAACAGCAGTGTGTCCTGGAAACCCTTCTTCTAACTTGCTTTTAGTAATCTGAGTGATACTAATGTCAGCTAATTATTTGAAGAAAGAAGAACTTCAGGATAACTATTTTAAAACCAAAAACCAAAGGTGTCACTTTGAGTAAATATTCCTCAACTTTCAGTTGTACTATAACTACATTTCCCATACAAACTTAACTTTTAACTCTTGAGATTTTGTTGTTTTATATACAATTAAAGCCAACCTAAAAGTTTTGGAATAAAAATGAAAAAATTTAGCTTAATTTCACTTAATGCACGGAATTAATATGAAGAAATTCTATCTTCCTTTACCATCCCTTTTCCTCTACCCCATATCCAGCCCATTAGATAATCTGTTGAATTCATTTTCAGAATATATCTAGAATCCTACCATTTTTACCATCCCCACTGCCACCTTCCTGATGCAAGCCTGCCTCATCTCTCACCTGTAGAATTACAGTAGCTTTAACTGGTCTGGGTTCCCTAGAGCCTGCTCTACTCTGCAGTCAGAGTGATGGTGTCATATAACATCCCTCCTGTGTTCAAACTCCTTCCAGCATTACCCCCGCCTCACTCGGAGCAAAAGCCAAAGTCTATATAATCTGGACCTTTACTCAAAAGTAACCTCAGTGAAGCCTTCCTTGGTCACCCTACTGACAATGCTTACTGCCTCCCCCACCAGTTGTTCATAATCTCATCCCTACTTTGTGATTTTTTTCTGACCTAACATACCACACTTTATATCTGTCAAATTACCACCCACGTAAGCTCCAAGTGGCACATAACCTTCGTGAACGCGGGGAATTTTGTTCCCTACCCTATCCTGAAGCTCTAGAACATGCTTGCCACATAGCATGTGCTGAAAAATATCAGTTGGATTGGTGGACGAATGCATGCAAGGATGGATGGTTGGAAACGGAAACGGAACAGCTTAATTGGTAGTAACACCAAGCACTGCCACAAGATGGAGACCTTCCTTAATAGAAGTTTATCCCCACTTTTCCCTTCTGTTTCTATTTGCATTTTTTTCCCTCTGTATTTGCATAGGTGCCTCTTTTACCTACAGACTTGCCTGGGTTTCTCTCTAGCTGTTTGTGTGTGTGCACGTTCATGTGCATCCTCTCTTCTCTTTCGGATTTTGTGTCTTTTCTTGTATATTTGTATACTTTTTCTCTGTATACATAGTCTCCATTTGCAGGATGGGGGAAACAACTTAGAACTGAAACAGATACCTCATTTTTGGAGAGACCTTCAAGATGGCGGAAGAGTAAGACGCGGAGATCACCTTCCTCCCCACAAATACAACAGAAATACATCTACTTGTGGAACAACTCCTACAGAACGCTGGCAGAAGACCTGAGACCTCCCAAAAGGCAAGAAACGCCCCCCCCCCCCCACGTACCTGGGTAGGGTAAAAGAAAAAAGAATAAACAGAGACAAAAGGATAGGGACGGGACCTGCACCAGTGGGAGGGAGCTGTGAAGGAGGAAAAGTTTCCACACACTAGGAAGCCCGTTCACTGGTGGAGACAGGGGGCGGGAGGGGTGATGGGAGGGAAGCTTCAGCACAGAGGAAAGCACAGCAACAGGGTTGCAGAGGGCAAAGCGGAGTGATTCCTGCACAGAGGAACGGTGCCGACCAGCACTCACCAGCTCGAGAGGCTTGTCTGCTCACCCGCCGGCCGGGATGGGTGGGGGCTGGGAGCTGAGGCTCCAAATTCGGAGGTCAGGTCCCAGGGAGACGACTGGGGTTGGCTGCATGAACTCAGCCTGAAGGGGGCTAGTGTGCCACAGCTAGCTGGGAGGGAGTCCGGGAAAAAGTCTGGACCTGCCTAAGAGGCAAGAGACCATTGTTTCGGGTGTGCAAAGAGAGGTGTCCATCGACAGATGAATGGATAAAGAAGATGTGGCACATATATACAGTGGAATATTACTCAGCCATAAAAAGAAACGAAATTGGGTTATTTGTAGTGAGGTGGATGGATCTAGAGTCTGTCATACAGAGTGAAGTAAGTCAGAAAGAGAAAAACAAATACCGTATGCTAACACATATATATGGAATCTAAAAAAAAAAAAAAAAGGCCATGAAGAAGCTAGGGGCAAGACTGGAATAAAGACACAGACCTATTAGAGAATGGACTCGAGGATACGGGGAGGGGGAAGTGTAAGCTGAGACACAGTGAGAGAGCGGCATGGACGTATATACACTACCAAACGTAAAACAGATAGCTACTGGGAAGCAGCCGCATAGCACAGGGAGATCAGCTCGGTGCTTTGTGACCACCTAGAGGGGTGGAATAGGGAGGGTGGGAGGGAGGGAGACACAAGAGGGAAGAGATATGGGGACATATGTATATGTATAACTGATTCACTTTGTTATAAAGCAGAAACTAACACACCATTGTAAAGCAATTATACTCCAATAAAGATGTTAAAAAATAATTTAAAAAAAAACATTGAAAAAACAAAAAGAATCCGCCTGTCAATGCAGGGGGCACAGGTTCGAGCCCTGGTCCAGGAAGATCCCATGTTCCGCGGAGCAGCGAAGCCCGTGCGCCACAACCACTGAGCCTGCGCTCTAGAGCCCATGAGCCACAGCTACTGAAGCCCGTGTGCCTAGAGCCCGTGCTCTGCAACGAGAAGCCACCGCGGTGAGAAGCCCGTGCACCGCAACTAGAGAAAGCCCGCGTGCAGCAACAAAGCCCCAACACAGCCAAAAATAAATAAATAAAATAAAAAAATAATTTTAAAAAAAGCATTGGTTGGGGGGCAATGGGGAGTTAAGGATTAGGAGTAAAAATTGAGACTGTCAGGAAAGAGGTGTGTTCCGGGTGTGTGTGAAGGTTTGGACTGAGTGACATAGGTCAGATCACAGTGATTCTTATAGATGTTATCTGATATCTCATACCTCCTCTGACATGTGCTACTTTGGGTGAAGAAAGAACCCCTTAGAAGAATGAATAGGATTTTTTTCCCCTGAAGTACAAGTAATTACCCACACACTTAAGTATCAGCCCTTTAATTCTGCAATGTCTGGGGAATGTTGGGGAGGGGAGCCATCCAAGGACTCCAACTTTTTCAGATTTGTAGGAAAATGGCTTGGTAAGGCCTGAAAAATCAAAGCAAAACTTTGAGTAGAAAGAGACCAGTCAGGATTGATGAGGTGATGGACGTCACCTGGGGTGTCCCGTTGCTTTCTAACAATATGTATGGAGTTTTATGTTATTCAATAAACTTGTATTCTTCAAGTTGCAGGCAGTTTCTGTAGCACAACCCATGGCAAAAACTGCAAGAAAAGGACCAGCTGCCAAGAGAAAGATCCAAGAATTAGTCTTCTCTCATCTTTCTCACCTCCTCACCTACATCGTATTCTATCTGCCTTCCTTGAGGAAGAAAAGGGTGCTCAGAGTGCCCCGGAATCTGTGGTTTCCGTCCTCTGTGAGAGAAGCAACAACCACAGCTCTAGCTCTGTTCAGGGACCAAGACTTGTTTCCCTCTGACCCCAACATCTTCCCAGTTTAGGAAGGACCCCGAAGGACCCCTGCAGTCTCAGACACACGGCTAAGACTGGAGCCCCTGTGTCCTGACTAGGGGAGAGATGGTTGATCTAGGGAAGAAGGCTGAGGTCAGAATTCATGTATTCAACTAAAATGTCCCTGTGGTGCCTGTTTTCTTCCTTACCTTTGCCTCCTTGAGTAAACAAGAGGGAAGAAATACAGATGCCCCTTGGGATCAGATTCCTTCTCCCCAGGGCTATGAATTTAATGGGATGGTAGCACTGTGGAACCTCATTGCATGTCTATGCTTTCCATGGCAAGTTGGAGTAGACAGACTGCCCCATTATCACAGCCCCAGCCCTCCCTTGTGTCCTTTGTGATATCCCATTTTCCTCACTCATCTCCAATTCATCTGATAGCCCTAGGTCCTCCTTCAAAATCTTCTCAAAAAAAGAAAAGGCATAACTTGCCTCCATTCCCACCACATTCTCTCTCCCATCATTTAATCATCTCCTAAAATACTACTAATTTCATGAAACCTTTTATAAGTTGTTCAGAAAAGACCTGATGGTGCCCCTTCTAGCTGTACAGTCCAATACTATGGTTATTCTCCCAATTCTTATCTAAATGGTACATTTGCTCTTTATCACAAATATATACTTTTATCCTACTCAGGAAAATTACAAATCCTTTTACAGATTTCAGAATGACACCATGTAAAAATTAAGTGTTTGATTATGGTTGTTTGGTAATAGCCATAATGGTAGTGATGTTGAAAAGCCAGAACTGAAGTGTCACCCTCTTCATTGCCAAAGAGTCAAGGCCCAATTCCAGGAGGTCATGATATGACATATTCCCAAGTCTCAGACTCTACTATGGGAAACAGTTGTGTTATCCTCTCCTCTCCTGACAGATGGCTTCCTCCAAACCCTGAAGGGATAGCCAGCACTTGCCCCTGTACCAGTCCTTGCTGTCTATGGTATTTAGCCTCTAGGATGGCCCCCAATGTTTTCCATTTCCTGGTATTCACGCCCTTGTGTAGTTTCCTCCATTGCTGTATCAGGGTTAGTCTGTGAAACCAGCAAGATACAGCAGAAGTGATGATAATGTCACTTCTGAGATTAGATTACTTAAAAACTGCACTTTTGCCCACCCTCTCTCCCCTTCTTCCTCCTTTTCCTACTTCTCTTCCTCCTCCTCTGCATCCCCCTCCTTTTCCTTCTTTGAACGATTGTTTTGTTTTAGGCTGCCAAGTTTTGGAGTAATTTCTTACACGGCAATAGATATTTAATACAATATAACATTTAAGAAGATGAACACCAAAACACCTGGCAAAATATCCATACCTTGGCCAATAACGGTGAGACATTTTGTCTGTGCACCAGTACAGGTGAGTAAAACTGGTTCACAGGAAATGTCATCCTCATTGTAGCATGCAGGACATTTAATGCCATTGGGGTTTGGGGATTTCTAAGGCACTGAATAAAGAGAAAATTTTCATCTTAAAGAATAAGTTTTAAAAAGAGCTGAAAACATTAGCCCCTCTCCTTGAGTCATGGTTATTCAAGGATTCCTCCCCCGCAAAATCAAAATTATTTACAACTAAGATGGCATGGAGGGTGCAGGGGAGGTAGGTATTAAGTGGGAAGATGTAGCCAAAAGGATCTTCTAGTAATTTGATGTTATCTGTTCTTCTCTGCCTTGGCTGGAGAAAAGTGCTCAGATAATGGAGAGAAGATAAGCTATGGTCTAAAAAGTACTGTTAAGGGAGTAAGGAATTAAACAAGTGAGGAAAGACAACTTTTCAGCTGGAATGGGAAAGTAAATAATTTCACCTCTAATCACACTTAGAGTAAATCCCCAAGACCAGTTCCAGCCACCTAACTGTCATGCAGTCTCCTGTGCAGGAGAAGGGCTTGTATCCATCCCTTCACAGGGAGGAAAGGCAATCAGTGAGCAAAATCACTGAGCAGCTCAGAAGCAGAGAGACATGTCACAGGAAGGTATTTGGAAGACAGAGACTTAAGGCAATGAGTTGGGAACAGGGTTGGGAAGGGAGAGAGAGTGGAGATGTGTTGGCACTCACCTTGTAATTCCCCTTGGTTACACAGCTCATCTTGGCAGCACTGGCGCTTGTACCCAAATGTTTGATTATCCCCCAGTGATGCTGACAAGACCAGTGGGACACACGAACTTGAAGAACAGCCTTTCTCCTCAAAAAATTGTAGGAGCTGCCCTGCAAAGAACCAGTCACAGAGGGAATTTTCCCTCTGAACCATAGAGAGAGCGATGCCCAAATGGGCAGCAAGTATTAAAGAATTCCGTGCCTCCAATCACTTTGTTTTTAGTCTTTTCACTTCTTCAAGGGTCTTTCTGCATTGGTCCATGGAACGAAACATGGAGGGATGATTTGTTAGTGTAACCGAACAGGACCCTGTGGAGCCGTCCTGGGACAAATCCCTCCCCCATAACCTCTGCTGGAGCTCCTCTTGGAAGTGCCCAGATAATAGTATCTCATACATATTTCCTGAGTTTTTCAGATGCTAAACAACATTACCAAGTGGAAGAAATTAATTACTTGATGATCATGAGCACATAGCACCCAGACCTTCTGGCACCAAAAGATTGATAACATTAACCACCCTGTTACCTCCGCATCAACCAATCAGAGAATTGTGCATGAGCTGATCACATACCTCACGGATACCCCTCCCTCACTGGGCCTTTAAAAATATTTTGCTGAAACCTTCTTAGAGTTCAAAGTGTTTTGAGCGCAAGCCACCATCCCTCTTGCATAGCCCTGCAATAAACGTTCCTCTGCTCCAAACTCTGACATTTCAGTTTTTGTGACTTCACTGTGTGTCAGGCACATGAACTTGCACGGGGTAACATTAGCATTTGTTAGAATGGGAGTGTCATATCCCAGTGAGGTTCATGATGAACCAGGATGGTCTATCCTTTTTCCTGGAGCCTCCCTCCCTGCCACCTCACACCCACCCCACACTTCCAGCCCCATCCTGGTAGGGCATGGCATAAGGAAGCAAGGTAAAATAGAAGATTCACAGGAGTAGCAAAGAAAAACAAAGCCTGACTCCATATTGGATCTAGTCCTTTGTGCTCTAACCTTTGTGCTCTGTTTCCTGTGTTCAGTCATGCTGGCTCTGCACCTTTTGTAAAAGAATGTCGCCTATAGCCTGAAATATATATGATAGCCCATTCTGAGGGCTATCTTGACCTTTAAAGGTATAAACACTTTTCCATTCACCTAGAGATAAAAAGTTGCAGAACAGAAAATAACATTTGTCTTGTTGGAGGTTTACAGGAGCATGTCACGAGACCTACATGGACAGCTGCAGGAACAAAGGATCATCATATCCACTCCAGAATCTGGCCGGCACCAAGAAGTTTGCAACTACCAGCTACACCCCCTCCCCTTTTAGTATAAAAGAAGCCTGAATTCTAACTTGGGTAAGATGGTTTTGGGGAACGCTAGTCCCCATCTTCTGCTGGCTTTTCAAATAAAATCATCATTCCTTGCCCAACACCTAGTCTCCCGATTTATCAGCCTGTCATGTGGTGAGCAGTATGTTTGAACTCTGTTACACAGGGAAGTGAGAAACTCCGTCAAGCTGGGGAACACAGCAACCTCCCTCACTCTAAACACCTTCCTTGTCTGTCCCACATGCCCAGCAGCATGGGCAGGGGCCTGGCACAGCATACCTGATGTCCGCAATTCTTGCTTGTAGCTGAAGCAGCTTTGAGACGTTTCACAAGTTGTCTGTGGGTTGGTACTACATGTATAAATAGAGCAGTTTACACATTGGTAACTCTCTACAAAAAAGAAATTTAAGTTCTTCAGAAAGTAATTCAGGAATGAAAACTGTCAAGAATCATAACTGATGTTTCCAATAGCCAAACATTCCTGAGAGTCAAAGTGCCATGAAACCTGTTCCCTGTGGGGCTGGATGCCTGCCTTCCTTCACTCAGTCCACAGCTCTTCCCCAGGGCCACAAAAGACCCCACTCCTACTGAGCCACCACCCTCTGCACAGGCTCAGGCCCTCTCAGCTGCCCATGGCCTGGGATGCTAATGAGGGTCTCCATCTCTGAAGTGTTCATCACTGCACTTGGAGCTGAACCTGGTCTCTCCTAAGCGGGCATTCCTCTCCTGTATTGCCACCTTACTCTTACAGTCTATGAGAGAAAGAGGCCATTTGTTTATTCTTACCTACAGAGCTGAAAACCAAGGTGGTGAGGACACAGGTGGTGAGGAGGCTCTTCGGGGTTGAAGATAGAGGCATGGTGGCACTGCAGAAGGCCCAAGTGAGAGCAGAAGGGTCAGGGCTATGGGGTCCAGGTCTCTTGTCAGACAACCCAAGCACTATACAGGGTGCCCATGTGTTCATTCATTTGTTTCACAAGTGAGAATTTGTCAAGCCCTCGCTTTATGCCAGATATGCCTCTTTTGGGGGATGTAAAGGTGAAAAGGATGCTATCTCTGTCATCAAGAGGCCCACAAGAGAAGGACCTTGCTTCCTTAAGAAGAATTCACATGAGGGATTTCTTTCTTGGATGGATATGGAAGGTGCTGGAGCTCCCTCCATAGCTGAAATAGGATTATTTAGCCAAGAAGAAGAAACCACTCTAAGGTCTGAGCCTGTCGTACTCTGAGACATATAGCCCCTTAGCCAAGGACCCCGATTTCTCAATTCCAAAGTCACCTTCCCCCAAAGAGCCAGTTCCCGCTGCATCTGTTACTCACCATCTCTCAAGACACATAGGTTCTCTAACAAAATGACAGAGCCAGGATTTGCTAGACGAATCCGGATATTCTTTCTAACCTTGTGTCATCAATGCTCCTTTCCAAAAGCCCATTTGAATTTTGCCAACTTAGGAAGGAAATTCAGGTTCCATGTCTTGTGGAAATCACAAGCCCCACTTACCTTCAGACTCGTCCTCCCAGGGGTCCGAGAAAGAGTCTGAAACATCACAGTGTAAGGACCAAGGAGTAGTTGGGGCCCCTCTACCTTTTCCTTCCTGAAGGCAGGTTTTCAGGAAATGACAAAACCTATTTCACACTCTGAATTCCAAGTCTCAACTTCCATAATTATCATAAGCTGACCTAAATAGTCTTAGAGACAAAAAAATATATACGAAACGTGTTTAAGAACGACCTCTAACCTCATTCTGGTTGACCAGATGCCCAGAAACCCCCAAAGTCTTGGACTCTGGAGCTGTGAGGTGCAACACAGGGTCTTCCCATGCTTGGATAGGAAGAAGGATTGCCTCTTTTTTCACTATCCTCTAACTGAAATTTAGCCTTTCCTTCCATAAATGGAGTCCACAAACCACAGCAAAACCACCCACCCTTAGAAATTTCTGAGGTTTTCCTATCACATGACATCTGCAGACATAGAGTATTCTTTGCCTTCATCGACTACTTCCAGATTATGTCCTTATCAGTCCCCTGCTGGAGCCTGGTGTCTGATACATTAATAAAGAAGCATATTGCCTACTATTCCATACATTAGTAGAGTTATATAACTGTATTTCAATGTACAGTTGACCCTTGAACAGCAGGGGTTTGAACTGCACAGGTCCACCTATATGAGGATTTTTTTCAATAGTACTTGCTACATGATCAGCAGTTGATTGAATCCATGGATATGGAAGAGTGGAGATGGAAGAACTAAGGACAGGGAAGAATCGCATATAGAGATGACCAACTATAAATTGTAGGCAAAGTTTTGCACGGAGAGGCAGCACCCTAACCCCTATGTTGTACAAGGGTCAACTGTAATTATAATCCTATGTGGTTATATATGGAATCTAAAAAATAAAAATAAAAAAGGTTCTGAAGAACCTAGGGGCAGGACGGGAATAAAGACACAGATGTAGAGAATGGACTTGAGGACATGGGGAAGGGGAAGGGGAAGTTGGGACGAAGTGAGAGAGTGGCATGGACTTATATATACACTACCAAATGTAAAATAGACAGCTAGTGGGAAACAGCCGCATAGCACAGGGAGATCAGCTCTGTGCTTTGTGACCACCTAGAGGGGTGGGACAGGGAGGGTGGGAGGCAGACGCAAGAGGGAGGAGATATGGGGATGTATGTATATGTATAGCTGATTCACTTTGTTATAAAGCAGAAACTAACACACCACTGCAAAGCAATTATACTTCAATAAAGATGTTAAAAAAAATCCTATGTGATTTAATTGTTTTCATGAGAAGGGGTCCGTAGTTCCACCAGGCTGCCTGGGCCCCCTGTCACAGACGGTTGCCACCTCACTTCTGGAAATAGTAAACGCACCGTCTGCCTCCCAAAGCAGAGCTCTGCCCTAACGCCCAAGAAGAAGGTGTAGCTCAAAGCTGTACTTTTTATGATTCTCTTATTTCCTCTGCCCATCAAACTTTTCCCTTTCTCCTCATGCTACTTGCTTATGAATTCCTGAGCAACTGAGGTGCTGGAGACAAGGATAATTTCTGGCAGAGAAAGTGTGAGGCTGGGAGATCAAACTTATAGTGTGGTCTGGGATTAGAAGTTCACCAGTTAAATCCAACTACTGCTGTCATTCAATGATGCTGGCCACCCACTCGGCCTGGCTCACAGTGTGGCCTGGAACTTGAAGCACAGGCCAGGCTCAGGAAAGCAGAGATGGTTGGGTGAAATGAGCCAGTTTTGTCATCACTGATGGAGAACCTTGACCCCATCTCTCAACTGCAGGAGGACAAAGCAAGGCCTGGGACCACCTGACTCTGTGCCAATGTCCTGCTTCTCAGGGTGGGTCCTCAGCAAACCCTTCAGGGCTGTGGTTACTGTGGGAGGGTGCCATAGGGCACACCATTCCTGGGGGGAACTCCTAAAGCATGGGAGTGTCCAGGTGTTCACTATCTTTGAGTTGTGGTCCCCACTCACCCTTGGTTTCAGAATCATCCCGCCAGCCTCCTTGCAGAGAGCCCACTCTCTCAAGTCAGCTGTGCTCATTCTTGTTACCAGAAATGATGTGATGTACTGTGTCCCAGATAAAAACCATGTCATGAGAAATTATCCCCCTCCTATCAGCTCAGCTCCTGGGCACAGTTCTGAGAGGGACCCACTCCCTTTTCTCCCTGCCATGTGCTGGGCTAAGCATACACACGTGGGAGCCACTCACCCACCTTTTTGGCCCTCAGTTTCCCCCTCTGGAAAGTGAGGATAAGACCGAACCCCACTTCTTAGGTTAGTTTGGTGTGAGGGTGACATGAGCCCACTGTACTGAGAACAGCTGTTGATACCAGCATCAACTAGTATCTCTTTGTTTGTTCTCTTTACTCTCACAGATCAGTCAGCATTTCTTATGGAGCATTTCCTTCCTGACTAGGTCCCTGGACTGTTCCAGGGGTCAAAGTCTCCAAACCAGACCAGTTGGTTGCATGGCTACAGGGCGGCCTCTCTTACAAGGCCAGTGAAGGGAGGTGGCAACCCCTTTATCCAGACATGCTGTGGGAGCCTCAGGCTGGAGGGGAGGTCCTGGCCCACAGTGAACCCCAAGAAACCCCTTCCTGGGATAAAGTCTTTCCTATCTTGAGAGATTTCTTCTGGTCAGAGGAACTGGGCACCTGAGCCACAAGTCCTCAGTGGTCTGAGTCAGAGGGACAGGGGGAGTACTGTGGTCCATCCCAAGAGGCACCTGACTTGTCGGAGCTGAGACCGACAAGGGCTGGGTGGTGAAGTGCTGATGCTCGTTCGGAGTTTGTAGTGGAAGCCTGGATTCCCCACAAGGCTGAGCACTAAGGAAGGGAACAGGGACAGTGACTATGTCCCATTCCAAATAAAAACGAGACCCTGAAGAAGGGCTGGAGGAGAGGTGGAGGGAGGAACAGAGCATGGGGACCAGCCCAGTCAGTGACTGACCAAGAGGACTTGACCCTCTATTTTCACTTGGGCTGGATTCTACCCTTTGGGTTCAGTGAGGGGCTAGCACCCAGACCCTGGTTAAGCCTTCAAGATTTGAGACAGAAATGCCCAGGGCAGGTGGAGACAGAAGCTACAGAGGAATGGGGCTTCTGACAACACAAGGTGCAGGCAGAGAGAGTGGACATTGTTCTGGGGGGAGGGACAGCTTCAGCAGGAATCGAACATCCTGTCCACCTTCCTGGTTTCTAGCTCTGTATTGCTCAAGGATGCTTGGTGTGACCAGAGGCTTGGGACACTGGGTGTCAACTCACCTTGGTCTTTCTTGGTATTGTCTTGCTGTGTGGTGTCTTTGCTCCAGTGTGTGACCCTCTGTGAAGAATTACCCCTGGACCCAGCCCTAAGCCCCTTGCTGACCACCGTGTGCAGTCAGGCAGCACGGGGGTGGTGTGGTCACAGCGATGCAAGACAAATGGCCACTGCCCCCAGAGCTTGAGCCTCAGGGCAAATGGCACCCGGGTTTGACCATCACCCCATGCATGAGAAGCCATTGTCATAGTCAAGTGAGATGTAAACACAGTCGCAGCCCTCAGATGCCTCCTCACCCGCCTGCCCTTCTTCCCATTACTGCCCTTGCTCTCATTCTTTATTTTCTGGCTTCTTCTCTTTCTCCAATCTCGGGGGATATCCGAGGTATCATCTGATCCTTTGATGAGGAAAATGCTGAAGTGAACATGTTAAGATGCCAGAGAGGAGGCCATCTGTGTGAGGCAGCTGGAACCTGCCAAAAGATCAGAGTCATCCAGGGTGCTTTGTCACTTTTGTTGCTTTTGGTGCCAAGAGATTTGCCCTTAGAAGCCCTGTCTCTATCTGCTGGCCATGAGGCTGGTGCGGAGTGGAATGAGAGTGGGAGGCCCAGGTGTGAATCTTGCTTATCCCTCACCACTCCCCGAGTCCACAGTGTTAAGGAAGATCAGAGACCACCCTACTTCCTGGTCTAAGGACCTCAGAGTCAGACAATCTGGGTTTACATCCTGGTTCTGCTGTGTGACCCTAGTCTAGTGACTCAACCTCTCTGTGCCTCAGTTTCCTCAATTATAAAATAAAGATAATATGGGAGTGATCTCATGGGGTGGTTGTGAAGCTTACATGAATTAACACATATACTGCATTTAGAGCAAATGGTGCCTGTTTCACTGAGCAGCTAATGTTATCATTTATTAAGCAACTATTTTGTGTCTGAAATGCTAAGCAACATGAATAGGCACAGACCTTATCTTCAAAGAGGGAGGGTGAGAGGGAAGAAGGAGAGGGAAGCAGGTGAGGAGGTTCCCTGGAGATGAGGGACACCATAAGGAGGATGCTCACCCAGCCCGGGCACTGCCCAAGAATAGCTAAGCCTGGTTGTAACAGGAAAGAACAACTCTCACTCCATATTAGATCTGTTTCTTTTACTTTAAACTTTGTATTCTATTGCTTTTGCTTTGAGTTAAGAATGTTGCCTAGGACTTCCCTGATGGTGCAGTGGTTAAGAATCTGCCTGCCAGTGCAGGAGACATGGGTTCAAGCCCTGGTCCGGGAAGATCCCACATGCTGCAGAGCAACTAAGCCTGTGTGCCACAACTACTGAGCCTGCGCTCTAGAGCCCATGAGCCACAGCTACTGAGCCCACATGCCACAACTACTGAAGCTTGCACACCTAGAGCCTATGCTCTGTAACAGAGAAGCCACCACAATAAGAGGCCCTCACACTGTAACACATAATAGCCCCCCCGCCACCGCAGCAACAAAGACCCAACACAGCCAAAAATAAATTAGTTAATTCAAAGAAAAGAAAAAGAATGTTGCCTATAGCCTAAAATATACAGGATAGCTTAGTCTTAAGGCTCTGACCTTTAAGAGTATAACATTTTTCCATTCATATAGAGATAAAAAGTTGCAGAACAGAGAATAACATTTGTCTTGTTATATCCCAGCTGACCATAATGCGCCAACATATTTGCACATAGATGGTATCCTTCCATCTGTGATAAGAGTATGGAGGGAAATTTGATTTTATTAACACAGCTGTATAGAACCAGCTGCATTCTGGTTGGTGTTTCAGTTTAATTGCATGCACCCTCAACAAGTCTGTCTACCTTTCCAGCCTGAGGTGTGGACACTTTGTCCTGCATTTAACCCAACAATCCAACAGCCAGGTCAGCTGGGCCACCAGAATTCTCATCTGTGTCCATCAGCTCACCATTTAGGCTACAACCATGAAGAGTTCATTCATCTGGTAGGTCACAATCATCTATGCATTAGTCAATATAATATTCAGAATATTTCAACAGAACCTTCAAAAAACAGATTGAAATTCAACTTGAACTTTTGTGAAGTTTCAAGTTGAAAATAATAATTGAAAATAAATAATTCTTTGACCTGTTGTATTAAAAAATAAATTAAAAATTTAAAATTGAAAAATAAAGAAAGAATTCTTTGAAATGGCATTTTTCTGGGCCTTGAACCTGCAGCACTTCCTCTTTTGTTGACAGCCAGACTTTACTAGAAATCAGCCAACTATTTACATAGCTGCCAGTCCCCAAAATACTAATGAGGCAATGTCCCATATTAAACATAAAGTCTATATTTCAGCTAAAGACATGAAGAAGATGAACAGGTTATGCAGAATCAGCCCACCCTTCTGATATCTACAAAATGTGGACCATCTGCTGGCTCCAAAAATACGTCTGAGCAAGTGATCACAGACTCTACACTTATTTGTTGCAATACTTCCAAATATCAAATAATGGGCAACCGCTCTACAACTTCTCCTCAAACAGTGGTCTCCCAACCCAACACAAAGCATCCTTTAAAAACTGCAGTTTCCGACCTGAAGTTTTACCAACTGGTGTCCTCAATCTTTGAAATCTCTGAACTTTCAAGTCTTCTAAACCTTCCTGACTGTTGTATACAGACAGAGTGTATTCAGCAGCTCATAGGCCAAATTTTCACACGAGGCTAGACTACTACAAGCATGGAAATTGAATGTTATTAGTTGTTATAGACTGTGTTGTGTCCCATAAAAATTCATATGTTGAAGACCTAATACCCATTACTTCAAAATGTGACTGTATTTGGAGATAGTGCCTTGAAAGAGATAATTAAGTTAAAATGAGGTCATTAGAGTCACCCTAATCCAACATGACTGATGTCCTTATAAGAAGAGGAGATGAGCACACAGACACACATAGAGGGACCACCATATGAAGACACAGGGAGAAGATGGCCATCTACAAGCCAAGGAGAGGGGCCTCAGGAGAAACCAACCCTGCAATCAAGAATTTGATCTCACACTTCTAGCCTCCAGAATTGTGCAAAAATAAATTTCTATTGTTTAAGGCTCAAGACACAAAATATGGCAAAGGAGATCATTGAATTTGTGCTGTCTCTACTTATTTGGTCACCCAGCCTTAGTCTATTGTGAGCAGTGAGAACGGCTAAGGCATTTCTGAGCCAAAAGGCTCACTATGTTCTCTAAAGCCAAACCCAAATTTAGGAGAAGTAGCATCATTACCATGGCAGAATAAGAGTTCTACTGTCTTCTCTCAAAGAACACTAATTTTGACAAATACCTACAGACAAGGGTGCCTTTGTGGAAGTCTGGGAGCCCAGCAGAGAAATTCTAGCACAGAGTTGGAGCAAGAAAAATTCAAAAAGAAAGAAATGGAGATCCATGATTTGGTCTGTGATTTTCCCAATAAAGGACTCAAAATAGTTGTTTTAAGGAAGCTAAGTGTTCTACAGGAAAACACAGAAAGACAAGTCAATGAAATCAAGAAAATTATACACAAACAAAATAAGAACTTTAACAGAGAGACAGGAATTATTAAAAAGAACTAAATAGTAATTCAGGAACTGAAGAATACAAAGATGAAATAAAACCTGCAATAGAAAACATCAGCAAAAGATTGGACTAAGAAGAGAAAAGAATCTATGAGGAAGAATACAGGTCATTTAAAATTATCCATTCAGAGAAGACCAAAGAAAAAAAAGAATGAAAAAGAGTGAAGAAAGTCTAGTGAAAAATGAGATATCACTAAAATAAGAAACCTATGCATACTGGAGTGCCAGAAGGAGAAGACAGGGAGAAAGGGACATAACGTTTATTGAAGACAATACTGGCTGAAAATTGCTCAAATCTGGGAACAGATTTGGACATCAAAGTTCATGAAACTCATAGACCCCCCACCACTAAATGTCAACCCAAAATAATCTCCTACAAGACACATTATTTTAAAATTGTCTAAAATCAAAGACAAAAAGTGCATTTTCAAAGCAGCAGGAAAAATAAAGTTCCTCACATACAAGAAAAGCCCCATGAGGCTACCAGCAGATTCCTCACCAGAAACTTGCAGATTAGGAGAGAATAAGATGATATATTTAAAGTGCTAAAAGAAAAAACTGCCAATCAAGAATACTTTGCCCAGAAAATTTGTCCTTCAGAAATGAAGATGAAATACTTTCAGAAACAAAATATGAGGGAGCTCATAACAACTAGACCAGCCTTTTAAAAATGCTGAAAGTCCTTCAAGTTAAAATAAAAGGAACCTAATAAGTAAGATGAAAACATAAAACACACTGGTAAAAGTAAGTATGTGGTCAAATTCATAATACTTTAATACTGTAATATGGTGGTTTGTTAACCACT
Source organism: Leucopleurus acutus (assembly GCF_964270905.1). Classification (NCBI taxonomy): domain Eukaryota; kingdom Metazoa; phylum Chordata; class Mammalia; order Artiodactyla; family Delphinidae; genus Leucopleurus; species Leucopleurus acutus. Next base: position 15,275,771 of record NC_139145.1, read on the forward strand.
TAACTATAGGATAAAGGTTAAAGCAAAAAGTACGTTTTTAGTTACAACTATAATAATTTGTTAATTGATACACAATGTAAAATTGCATATATTGTGACATCAAACATAATTGTTGGGGTGGGGAATAAAAGGAGAGAGTTTTGTATGCAATTGAAGTTAAGTTGTTATCAGCATAAAATAGACTGTATATCAATAAAATGTTGTATGAAAGCCTCATGGTAACTACAAAGCAAAAACCTTCATTAGATACACAAAAGATAAAGAAAAGAAAAGAAAATCACACCACTCTAAAAATCATTAATTTACAAAAGAAGAGAGAAACAAAGGAAGAAGGGAATTACAAAATAGCCAGGAAACAAATTATATGGAATTAGTAGGTCCTGGCCTATCAATAATTACTTTAAATGTATATGGAATAAATTATTCAATCAAAAGTCATATAATGCGCCACCGTTGCTGCTGCCACCCCTGCACAGGAGCCGTCGTCATGCTCATGAAACCACTTCTCCTGCCACCGACTGAATCCAGCCGTGTGGCTGACAGGGGCTAGGTGCTCCAGCCTGGTGTCAGGCCTGAGCCTCTGAGGTGGGAGAGCCGAGTTCAGGACATTGGACCACCAGAGATCTCCCGACCCCATGTAATATCAATCGGCGAGAGCTCTGCCAGACATCTCCATCTCAACACTAAGACCCAGCTCCAATCAACGACTATCAAGTTCCAGTGCTGGACACGCTATGCCAAACAACTAGCAAGACAGGAACACAGCCCCACTCATTAGCAGAGAGGCTGGTTAAAATCATAATAAGTTCACAGACACCCCAAAACACAACACCAGACACTGTCCAGCCCACTAGAAAGACAAAATCCAACCTCATCCACCAGAACACAGGCACCAGTCACCTCAACCAGGAAGCCTACAGAACACACTGAAACAACCTTACCCACTAGGGGTTGACAACAAAAACAATAGGAATTATGAAACTTCAGCCTGTGAAAAGGACATGCCAAACACAGTGAGTTAAGCAAAATGAGAAGACAGAGAAATACACAGCAGATGAAGGAGCAAGGTAAAAACTCAGCAGATCAAAAAAAAAAATGAAGAGGAAATAGGCAGTCTATCTGAAAAAGAATTCAGAGTAATGATAGTAGAGATGATCCAAAATCTTGGAAATAGAATGGAGAAAATACAAGAAATGTTTAACAAGGACCTAGAAGAACTAAAGAGCAAACAAACAGTGATGAAGAACAAAATAAATGAAATTAAAAATTCTCTAGAAGGAATCAATAGCAGAATAACTGAGGCAGAAGAATGGATAAGTGACCTGGAAGATAAAATACTGGAAATAATTCCCACAATGCAGAACATAGAAAAAAGAAAGAAAAAAATTGAGAACAGTCTCAGAGACCTCTAGGACAATATTAAACACACCAACATTCGAATTATAGGGGTCCCAGAAGAGGAAGAGAAAGAGAAAGGGACTGAGAATATATTTGAAGAGATTATAGTTGAAAACTTCCCTAATATGTGAAAGGAAATAGTCAGTCAAGTCTAGGAAGGACAGAGAGTCCAGACAGGAAAAATCCAAAGAGAAACACACCAAGACACATATTAATCAAACTATCAAAAATTAAATACAGGGCTTCCCTGGTGGCACAGTGGTTGAGAGTCTGCCTGCCGATGCAGGGGACACGGGTTCGTGTCCCGGTCTGGGAGGATCCCACATGCCGCGGAGTGACTGGGCCTGTGAGCCACGGCCGCTGAGCCTGCATGTCTGGAGGCTGTGCTCTGCAATGGGAGAGGCCACAACAGTGAGAGGCCCGTGTACTGAAAAAAAAAAAAATTAAATACAAAGAAAAAATATTGAAAGCAGCAAGGGAAAAGCAACAAATAACATACAAGGGAATCCCCATAAGGTTAACTGCTAATCTTTCAGCAGAAATTCTGCAAGCCAGAAGGGAGTGGCAGGACATATTTAAAGTGGTGAAAGGGAAAAGCCTACAACCAAGATTACTCTACCCAGTAAGGATCTCATTTAGAAAGGACAGAGTATATAAAAAGGAACTTTTCTAGGCAGGAAACACAAGGGAAGGAAAAGACCTATAATAACAAATCCAAAACAATTAAGAAAATGGTAATAGGAATATACATATCAATAATTACCTTAAATGTAAATGGATTAAATGCTCCAACCAAAAGACACAGATTAGCTGAATGGATACAAAAACAAGACCTGTATATATGCTGCGTACAAGAGACCCATATCACACCTAGGGACACATACAGACTGAAAGTGAGGGGATGGAAAAAGATATTCCATACAAATGGAAATTAAAAGAAAGCTGGAGTAGCAATTCTCATAACAGACAAAATAGACTTTAAAATAAAGACTATTACAAGAGAAAAATAAGGACACTACATAATGATCAAGGGATCAAATCAAGAAAAAGATGTAACAATTGTAAATCTTTATGCACCCAAAATAGGAGCACCTCAATGCATAAGGCAAATGTTAACAGCCATAAAAGGGGAAGTCGACAGTAACACAATAACAGTAGGGAATTTTAACACCCTGCTTTCACCAATGGAAAGATCAACTAAAATGAAAAGAAATAAGGAAACACAGGCTGTAAATGACACATTAAACAAGACAGATTTAATTGATATTTATAGGACATTCCATCCAAATACAACAGAATATACTATCTTCTCAAGTGCTTATGGAACATTCGCCAGGGTAGATCATATTTTGGGTCACAAATCAAGCTTTGGTTAATTTAAGAAAATTGAAATCATATCAGGTATCTTTCCCAAAAACAATGTTATGACTCTAGATATCAATTATAGCAAAAAAAATACAAACACATGGAGGCTTAACAATACGCTACTAAATAACCAAGAGATCACTGAAGAAATCAAAGAAGAAATCAACAAATACCTAGAAACATGCCACTCTATCACTTCATCCCAGCTTACTCTTCCCCCTCCCTATGTTCCTTGCTTTGTGACCACCTACAGGGGTGGGATAGGGAGGGTGGGAGGGAGATGCAAGAGGGAGGAGATATGGGGATATATGTATATATATATAGCTGATTCATTTTGTTATAAAGCAGAAACTAACACACCATTTAAAGAAATTATACTCCACAAAAGATGTTAAAAAATAATAGCTAGAAACAAAAGACAATGAAAACACGATGAACCAAAACCTATGGGATGCAGCAAAAGCAGTTCTAAAAGGGAAGTTTATAGCAATACAATCCTACCTCAAGAAACAAGAAAAATCTCAACTTTACACCTAAAGCAATTAGAGAAAGAAGAACAAAAATACCCCAAAGTTAGCAGAAGGACAGAAATTATAAGGAGGAGATCAGAAATAAATGAAAAAGATATGAAGGAAACAATAGCAAAGGTCAATAAAACTAAAAGATGTTTCTTTGAGAAGATAAACAAAATTGATAAATCATTAGACAGACTCATCAAGAAAAAAGAAGACTCAAACCAACAGAATTAGAAATGAAAAAGAAGAAGTAACAAATGACCCTACAGAGATAACAAGGTTGATGAGAGATTAGTACGAGCAACTATATGCCAATAAAATGAAAAACCTGGAAGAAATAGACAAATTTTTAGAAAAGCACAACCTTCTGAGACTGAACCAGGAAGAAATAGAAAATATAAACAGACCAATCACAAGCACTGAAATTGAAACTGTGACTAAAAATCTTGCAACAAACAAAAGCCCAGGACCAGATGGCTTCACAGGCAAATTATATTAAACATTTAGAGAAGAGCTAACACCTATCCTTCTCAAACTCTTCCAAAATATAGCAGAGGGAGGAACACTCCCAAACTCATTCTACGAGGCCATCACCCTGATACCAAAACCAGATGTCACAAAAAAAGAAGTCACAAAAAAGAAAACTACAGGCCAATATCACTGATGAATATAGATGCAAAAATCCTCAACAAAATACTAGCAAACAGAATCCAACAGCACATTAAAAGGATCATACACCATGATCAAGTGGGGTTTATCCCAGGAATGCAAAGATTCTTCAATATATGCAAATCAATCAATGTGACACAGCATATTAGCAAATTGAAGGAGAAAACCATATGATCATCTCAATAGATTCAGAAAAAGCTTTCAACAAAATTCAACACCGATTTATGATAAAAACCCTCCATAAAGTAGGCATAGAGGGAACTTACCTCAACATAATAAAGGTCATATATGACAAACCCACAGCCAACATCATTCTCAATGGTGTAAAACTGAAACCATTTCCACTAAGATCAGGAACAAGACAAGGTTGCCCACTCTCACCACTATTATTCAACATAGTTTTGGAAGTTTTAGGCACAGCAATCAGAGAAGAAAAAAATAAAAGGAATCCAAATCAGAAAAGAAGAAGTAAAACTGTCACTGTTTGCAGATGACATGATACTATGCATAGAGAATCCTAAAGATGCCACCAGAAAACTATTAGAGCTAATCAATGAATTTGGTAAAGTAGCAGGATACAAAATTAATGCACAAAAATCTCTTGAATTCCTATTCAGTAACAACAAAAAATCAGAAAGAGAAATTAAGGAAACACTCCCATCTACCATTCCAACAAAAAGAATAAAATACTTAGGAATAAACCTACCTAAGGAGGCAAAAGACCTGCATGCAGAAAACTATAAGACACTGATGAAAGAAATCAAAGAAATACAAACAGATGGAGAGATATACCATGTTTTTGGATTGGAAGAAACAACATTGTGAAAACGACTATACTATCCAAACAATCTACAGATTCAATGCAATCCCTATCCAATTACCAATGGCATTTTTCACAGAACTAGAACAAGAAATTTTACAATTTGTGTGGAAACACAAAAGACCCCGAATAGCCAAAGCAATCTTGAGAAAGATAAACAGAGCTAGAGGAATCGGGCTACCTGACTTCATACTATACTACAAAGCAACAGTAATCAAGACAGTATGGTACTGGCACAAAAACAGAAATATAGATCAATGGAACTGGATAGAAAGCCCAGAGATAAACCCACGCACATATGGTCACGTTATCTTTGACAGAGGCAAGAATATACAATCGAGAAAAGACAGCCTCTTCAATAAGTGGTGCTGCGAAAACTTTACAGCTACATGTAAAAGAATGAAATTAGAAAACTTCCTAACACCATGCACAAAAATAACCTCAAAACGGATTAAAGACAAAATGGATTAAAGCCAGACATTATAAAACACTAGAGGAAAACATAGGCAGAATAATCTATGACATAAATCAAGGCAAGATCTTTTTCGACCCACCTCCTATAGAAATGGAAATAAAATCAAAAACAAGAAAATGGGACCTAATGAAACTTAAAAGCTTTTGCACAGCAAAGGAAACTAAATAAGACAAAAAGACATCCCTCAGAATGGGATAAAGTATTTGCAAAGTAACTGACAATTTAATCTCCATAATATAGAAGCAGCTCATGCAGCTCAATATGAAAAAATCAAATAACCCAATCCAAAAATGTGTGGAAGACCTAAATAGACATTTCTTCAAAGTAGACATACGGATTGCCAACAAACACATGAAAAGATGCTCAGCATCATTAATCATTAGAGAAATGTAAATCAAAACCACAATGAGATATCACCTTACACCGGTCAGAATGGCCATCACCAAAAAATCTACAAACAGAAGTGCTGGAGAGGGTGTGGAGAAAAGGGAACCCTCTTGCACTGTTGGTGGGAATGTAAGTTGATATAGCCACTATGGAGAACAGTACGGAAGTTCCTTAAAAAACTGAAAATAGAACTACCATATCACTCAGCAATCCCACTACTGGGCATATACCCTGAGAAAACCATAATTCAAAAAGAGACACATACCACAGGGTTCATTGCAACGCTATTTATCCAGGACATGGAAGCAACATAAGTGTCCATCAACAGATGAACTGATAAAGAAGATGTGGTACATATATGCAATGGAATATTACTCAGCCATTAAAAAGAATGAAATTGAGTTATTTGTAGTGAGGTGGATGGACCAAGAGTCTGTCATACAGAGTGAAGTAAGTCAGAAAGAGAAAAACAAATACTGTATGCTAACACATACATATGGAATCCTGAAAAATGGTACTGATGTACCTAGTGGCAGGACAGGAATAAAGACACAGACGTAGAGAACAGACTTGAGGACACAGGGAGGGAAGGGTAAGCTGGGACAAAGTGAGAGAATAGCATTGACATATATACTCTACCAAATGTAAAATGGATGGCTAGTGGGAAGCTACTGCATAGCACAGGGAGATCAACTCGATGCTTTGTGACAACTTAGAGGGATGGGATAAGGAGGGTGGGAGGGAGGCTCAAGAGGGAGGGGACATGGGGATATATGTATACATATATCTGATTCACTTTGTTGTGCAGCAGAAAGTAACACAACATTGTACAGCAATTATACTCCAATAAAGATGTGAAAAAAATAAAAAGGGGAATTCAAAAATATCTCAAAACCAATGAAAATGGAAACACAACATGCCAAAATGTATGGTATGCAACAAAGCAGTAAAAGAGTGAAGTTTATAGCAATAAACACCTACATTTTTAAGAGAAGAAAGATCTCAACCACCTAACTTTTCATCTCAAGGACCTAGGAAAAGAAGGACAAACTAATCTCAAACTTAACAGATCAAAGGAAGTAACAAGGGTCAGAGCAGAAATAAATGAACTAGAGACTATAGAAACAATACAAAAGATCAATGGAAATGAGTTGGGTTTTGAGAAGACAAACAAAATTGAAAACACTTTAGCTGGACTAAGAGAAAAAGAAGAAAGAAGACTCAAATAAATAAAATGAGAAAATGAAGAGGAAATATTAGAGCTGATAACCACAGAAATACAAAAGATCATGAGAGACTACTATGAAAGATTATATGCCAACAAAATGAATAATCTATAAGAAACATAAATTCGTAGAAACATACAACTTACCGAGAGTTAATCACGAAGAGAAAGAATATATGAACAGACCAATAATAGGTAAGGAGATTTAATTAGTAATCAAAAATCTCCCAAAACAGAAAAATCCAGGACCACACGGTTCACTGGTGAATTCTTCCAAACATTTAAAGGAGAATTGACACCAATCTTTCTCAGGCTCTTCCAAAAAACTGAAGAGAAAGGAACATTTCCAAACTCATTTTATGGATCAGATACCAAATCTAGATAAGGACACCACAAGGAAAGAAAACTGCAAACCAATATCCTTGATGAATATTGATGCAAAACTTCTCAACAAATACTAACAACCCAAACAGCACATCAAACGATCACATACCATGATCAAGTGAGATTCATCCCTGAGAAGCAAGGATAGTTCAGCATACACAAATCAATAATGTAACATCATATGATCATCTCAGTAGATGCAGAAAAACATTTGACAAAATTTAACCTTTAAAAACAACTCAACAAATTCAGTTTAGAAGGAATGTACTTCAACATAATAAAGATTGTATATGACACATCATATTCAACAGTGAGAAATTGCACGTTTTTCTCTAAGACAAGGAATAAGACTAGTGTGCCCATTATTTCCATTCCTATTCAACATAGTACTGGAAATCTTAGCCAATAATGGCAATATAAAGAAGTAAAAGGTATCCAAATCAGACAGGAAGAATTAAAATTGTCTTTTTTTGCAGATGATATGATCTCATATATAAAAAAACCCTAAAGACTCAAAAAAAAAAAGCCCTTAGAACTAATAAATGAATTCAGTAAATTTGCATTATGGAGTTTCCTCAAATGATTAAAAATAGAACTACCATCTGATCCAGCCATCCCACTTCTGGGTGTATATCCAAAGGAAATGAAATCACTATCTCAAAGAGATATTTTCACCCCCATGTTCATTGCAGCATTATTCACAATAGCCAAGATATGGAAGCAACCTATGTGTCCATCAACAGATGAATGTATAAAGAAGATGTGAGATATATATATACACAATGGAATATTACTCAGCCATGAGAAAGAAAGAAATCTGCTGCTAGTGACAGCATAAATGGAATTTGAGGGCATTATGTTAAGTGAAATAAGTCAGACAGAGAAAGGTAAATATGTACCATTTCACTTATATGTGGAATCTAAAAAAAGTGGAACTCAAAGCAATAGAAAGTAGAATGGTAATTACCAGTGGCTGAGGGATGGGGGGGATTGGGGAGATGTTGTTCAAAGGGTAGAAAATTCAATTATAGGATAAGTTCTGGGTATGCAATTATATACAGCATACTGACTATAGTTAATAATACTCTACTGCATACTTGAAATACAATAGGAGAGTAGGCTTTAACGTTCTCACTACACAAAAAGAAAAGTAATTATATGAGACTATGGATGTGTTCACTAACCTTATTATGATAATCATTGCACAATACATACATGTATCAAATCACATTTACACCTTAAACTTTAACAGTGTTATATGTAAATTATATCTCTATAAACCTAGGGGGAAGCTTAGGAAACTAGGTGAGAAAATGGATACTAGGATTTTGCCAAGTCGAAAAGGTAACAAGACAGTGCTATGCTAGTATGAACTGTCAGCCCCAGGGCTGCTAACACTTCAATGTAGTGTTATGGGCAGCTGGTACACACAGTTGATGATCTCTTGAAGGGCTTGGCAGGTGGAAGTAAAGGAGAGGAAGATCAAGGGGGCAGAGTAAAAGGACACTGGGCTCACCTCCCCTCATGAACTGCAACTACCTATAGAGCAACTCTTACTGAAATTGACTTGGGGACTAGCAGAACGGCTCTTCTAAAACCGAGGCTGTAAAGAAAGGTCCACACAGAGTCTGGTAGGAAGGGAGGAGAAGTGGTATGGTCAGGATCTGCACCCCTAGATGGAAATACAAAAGTGGAGGGGATATCACAGATTTGGGAATCCTCTCTGGAGAGTAAAGGGTTCAAGCCCCATATTAGGCCCCCACTCCTGAGGTCTGACACTGGAAGGATGAGTTCCCTTAGCTGCTCTGAAACCAGTAGGGCTTACCAGAGGGATATAAGGAACCATGCTCCACACTTCAAGAGCACACACACAGACTTGCTTACTTCCAGTCACAGAGTGGAGGCAGCAGATTGAAAACTGCCTGGGCCCCTACCCAGCTTGCCAGCATCTCCCAAGCATGCCCCTCAGCCTGAACTGGGCTCCTTCCCTAGCCCCTCTTGCCCTGGCACAGATTCCCACTAAGGCAGAGGCTGCCATTGCCAATGAGAGTGTGTCTACTTGGAGGGAACAGAGCCAGCTTGGACCTTGGCCCTGCCTCTCACTGAGGCAGAGACAGTCATTACCAATGTGCACAGCAGTGCACACACTTGGCAGGGAGTGAAACTAGCTCCAGGGCAGAGACTGCCATTTCCGAAGCTTGTGTGCCCATGCACTCTTGGGAGAAAGTGAAACCAGCTCAGTAGGGTGGCACTAACACCTCCAGCCAGGGAAGCCTCTAACCAGGGCAGTCGCACGAAGGAATATGTGAAAACAGCACAGAAGTGCAGACCCAATCCCTCAGGCACTGGCCATGCCCCAAAATGAGGCAGAGACTGTTTTCACACCTGGAAGAAACCCAAAAACTTCAGGTTCCTGCTCCAGCCCCTCAAGCCAAAACCCTTTCCCCAATAGGGTCATGACAGTAATTGAGCATAGAAGACCCAGCTTTCACATGGCTCTGGCTCTAGAATCCCCAACTCCAGCCCTACTTCCCACAAAGGTGGTAGTTGCCAGCACATCCTGGGGAAAGACCCAACCCATGCTCATTTCGGATCCAGTTCTCCCACTCAAGCCACTGGGCACATGCAGACTACATAGCGATGCTCCCAAACAAGGACACACTCTCGACACCAGGATATGGCTCTGATCAGAGGATAGGTTTCACCTAATTTCATAGAGACAGAGGGAGTTAAACAAAATGAGAAGACAGAGGAATCTGTTTCAAATGGAAATTTTAAAAAAACAAGAAAAACAACCTGAAAAAAACAATTAATGAAACAGAGATAAATAATTTACCAAATAGAGTTCAAAGTGTTAATAATAAAAATGCTAACTGAACTTGGGAAAAGAATAGATGAACACAGTGAGAATTTTAATAAAGAACTGGAAAATAGGAAGAAAGGAGCTGAAGAATACAATAAATGAAAAGAAAAATACACTAGAGGGAATTAAGAGCAGATTAGGTGATACAGAAGAATGCATAAGCGATCTGGAAGATAGAATAACAAAAGTCTCCCAATCAGAACAGCAAAAAGAAAAAACAATTTTTTAATGAGGACACCTTAAGAGACCTCTGGGACTACATCAAGCATACTAACATTCAAATTATAGGGGTTGCAGAAGGAGAAGGAAAGAGAATTTGATGAAATTATGGCTGAAAACTTCCCAAACTTGAAGAAGAAAACAAATGTCCAGGTACAGGAGTCACAGAGAGCCCCAAAGAAGATGAACCCAAAGAGACCCACACCAAGACATATCATAATTAAAATGGAAGAAGTTAAACATAAAGAAATAATTCTAAAGGCAGCAGGAGAAAAACAAAGAGTCACATACAAGGGAACTCCCATAGGCTAACAGCTGATTTTTCAGTAGAAACTTTGCAGACCAGAAGGCAGTGGTATGATATATTTAAAGGGATGAAGGGGAAAAACCTACAATCTAAGATATTCCACTCAGCAAGGTTATCATTCAGAATCGAAGGAGAGATAAAGGGCTACTCAGACAAGCAGAAACTAAAATAATTCATCAATACTAAACTGACATTACAAGAACTGTTAAAGGGTCTTCTTTAAGTGGAAAAGAAAAGGTTATAACAAGAAGTAAGAATTTATAGGAAAAGAAAAATCCCACTAGCAAAGGCAAATAAATAGTAAAGGCTGTGAATCAGTCACTTAAACAACCTAGTACAAAAGTTAAAAGACTAAAAGTGTAAAATCAACTACAATAAATTTTAAAGGATAAACATAAAAATGTAATATATGACATCAAAAAAAAAAAAACCAACCCAAAATGTGGGGGAAATGTTCGATATGTTAGAATACATTTGAACTTAAAAGGCTATCAGCTTAAAACAAGTAGATATAGTTACAGGTCAACATATATGAACTCCATGGTACCACAAAATAAAAATCTGTAATAAGGCTTCCCTGGTGGCGTACTGGTTGAGAGTCCGCCTGCCGATGCAGGGGACACGGGTTCCTGCCCCGGTCCGGGAAGATCCCACATGCCGCGGAGCGGCTAGGCCCGTGAGCCCTGGCCGCTGAACCTGCGCGTCCGGAGCCTGTGCTCTGCAATGGGAGAGGCCACAACAGTGAGAGGCCCGCGTACCGCAAAAAGAAAAAAAAAAAAAAAAAAAGAATCTGTAATAGACATTCAAAAATTAAATAGAAAGGAACATAGCATAACATTTAAAAACTCACCAAACTACAAGGGAAGAGACTAAAAGAAGTAAAGAATAGAGAAACTCCACAAGGGAATTCTATCAAGCTTATAAAGATTTAATACCTGTCCTTCTCAAACTATTTCAAAAAATTGAAGAGGAGGGAACACTCCCAAACGCATTCTAAAAGATCACCATTATCCTGATACCAAAGGCAAAGACACTACAAAAAAAGAGGGAAAATTACAGATCTATATCTCTGATGAATATAAATTTAAAAATCTACACCAACATATTAACAAACCAAATTCAACAATATATAAAAAGGGATCATACATAATGATCAAGTGGGATTTATTCCATGAAAGCAAGGATAGCTCGTTATCTGCAAATCAATGTGATACACCACATTAACAAAATGAAAGATAAAAATCACATGATCATTTCAATAGACACAGGAAAAGTACTTGATAAAATTCAATACCAGTTCAAGGTTAAAAAAAAATGTCAACAAAGTTGGTATAGAGGGAACATATCTCAACTTAATAAAAGTCATAATGACAAACTCACAGCTAACATTGTACTCAATGGTGAAAAATTAAAAGCTTTCCCTCTAAAATCAAGAACAAGACAAGGATGCTCACTCTTGCCATTTCTACTTAACATAGTATCAGAAGTCTTAGCCCCAGCAATCAGACCAAAAAAAAAAAAAAAAAAAAGAAAGAAAAGTCATCCAAATTGGAAGGGAAGAAGTAAAACTGTCACTATTTGCAGATGACTTTATATTATATATAGAAAACCCTAAAGTCTCCACCACAAAAACTATTAGAACTAATAAATGTATTCAGTTAAGTTGTAGACTACAAAATTAATATAAAGAAATTTGTTGTTTTTCTATACACTGATAAAGAACTACCAGAAAGAAAGCAAGAAAACACATTTCTTGTGTTTCTTTTAGATGCAATTGCAAATTCACATTTACAATTGCATCTAAAAGAAATACCTAGGAATAAACTTAACCAAGGAAGTGAAATACTTACACTATGAAAACTATAAGACATTAATGAAGGAATTTGAAGACAATACGAAGAAATGGAAAGATATTTCATGTTCATAGACTGGAATAATTAATATTGTTAAAATGCCCATACAACCCAAAGCAATCTACAGATTTAATGGAATCCCTATCAAAATACCCATGACATTTTTCACAGAAGTAGAACAAATAATTCTTAAATTTATATTGAATCACAAAAGACCCTGAAGAGCCAAAGTAATCTTGAGAAAAATAATAAAGCTGGAGCTATCATGCTCCCTGACTTCAGACTATATTACTTTATAACTATAAGGCTACAATAATCAAAACAGCATGGTAGGCACAAAAACAGACACATAGATCAGTGAAACAGAATATAAACCTATTCACATATGGTCAATTAACCTATGACAAAGGAGACCAAAATACACTATAGAAAAAGACAGTCTCTTCAATAAGTGGTGTTGGGAAAACTGGACAGCTACATGTAAGTGAATGAAATTAGAACATTTTCTCACATCATATACAAAAATAAACTCAAAATGGATTAAAGACCCAAATATAAGACCAGAAACCATACAACTCCTAGAAGAAAATGTAAGCAGTACACTCTTTGGTATAAGTCTTGGCAATATATTTTTGGATCTATCTCCTCAGGCAAGGGAAAGACAAGCAAAAATAAACAAATGGTAATTCACTTTGTTATAAAGCAGAAACTAACACACCATTGTAAAGCAATTATACTCCAATAAAGATGTTAAAAAAAATCAATAAACCAAAATACAAATTGAAAAAATAATAATAAAAAATAAACAAATGGGATCTAATTAAAATTAAAAGCTTTCACACAGCAAAGGAAATCATCAACAAAATGAAAAGTCAGCCTACTGAATGAGACAATATATTTGTAAATCATATGACTGATAAGGGGTTAATATCCAAAATATATAAAGAGCCCATACAACTCAATATCAACAAAATAAACAACCCATATCTTGGCTACTACTCTTTACAGTACCCAAGATATGGAAGCAACCTAAGTGTCCATCAACACATGAATGGAAAAGAAAATTTTTTTTATATATATATATATATATATACACACAGTAAAATATTACTCAGACATTAAAAAGAATGAAATTTTGTCATTTGTAACAACATGGATGGAGTGTATTATGCTCAGTGAAGTAAGTCAGACAGAGAAAGACAAACACGGTATGTTATCACTTGTATGTGGAATCCAAAAAATAAAACAAATTCATGAATATCAGAAACCAGAAATAGACTTATGGATGCAGAGAACAAACTAGTGGTTACCAGTGGGGGAAAGTGATGAGGCAAGTGGTAGATAGGGGAAGGTGTTTAACAGGCACAAACTACTATGTATAAAATAAATAACATACAAAAATGTAGAGAACAGTGAATATAACAAATATTTTATAATAACTTTAATATGGAGTATAGTCTATAAAGATATTGAATTACTATGTTGTACACCTGAAACTAATATAACATTGTAAATCAACTATACTTTGATTTAAAAAAAAATTTTAAGAATGGTAGCTTTTCTATTTGTGAAACTTTTAGTGAAACTCTATACATATAACAAAAAGGAAAAAGTTCAACTATTTAAACTGCTGCCAAATGTACCAGTCGGCAGGGAGGAACCTCCCAAATCTGTGAGACTCTTGGTCTTGCCTTTGCCTTCCTTATAATGGCCTCCATTATTTGATGCCAATATTGAAAGTGTACAGTTGGCAAGAAAGGGGCATGCATCACTTGTGCAGTCTGCGGCACAATGCTCCAGTGCTTCACTTACTGTAAAGTCTGCTTTAGGAGACTTCTTTTCTTCTATATTATTTTCTTATCTCTCTAAAGATATAAAATAATAGTCTTTTTTAAAGAGTTTTATTGAGATGTAATTCATATATCATACAATTCACCCATTTTGAAGTATACAATTCAATGGTTTTTAGTATAGTCTCAGAGTTGTACAATCATCACTACTATCAGTTTTAGAACATTTTCCCCACCCCAAAAGAGCTGTGCACCTTTAGTCATCACCGCCCTGTCCCCCTACCCCCCACCACCAGCCCTAGACAAACATTAATCTACTTTCTGTCTCTATATATTTGCCTGTCTGGACATTCCACATAAATGGAATTATACAATATGTGGTCTTTGTGTCTAGTTTCTTTCACTTAGCATAAAGTTTTCAAGATTCATTTATGTTTTAGCACTTATCAGGACTTCATTTCTTTTTATAACTGAATATTATACCACTCTATGAATAGGCCAGATTTTATTTATCCATCAATTGATGGACAGTTGGGTTGTTTCCACTTTTTGACAATTACGAATGTTTTTATGCTGTTATGTTATGAATGTTATATTGTTAGGTTGTTATGAACATTCATGTACAAGTTTTTGTGTAAATATATGTTTTCAAATATCTTGAGTATATACGTAGAAAAGGAGTTGCTGGGTCATGTGGTGACTCTATGTTTAACCGTTTATGAAACTGTAGACTGTTTTCCAAAATAGTTGTATCATTTTCAATTCCCACCAGCAGTGTATGAGGGTTATAATTTCTCTACAACCTCACCAACACTTGTTATTCTTTGTCTTTTTTATTATAGCCATCCAAGTGGGTGTGAAGTGGTATCTCATTGTGGTTTTGATTTGTATTACCCTAATGGCTAATGATGTTGAACATCTTTTCACAGGCTTATTGGCCATTTGTATATCTTTTTTGGAGAATGCAAAAGTATTTTGTTAACTAATTTTCTTTTTGTTTATTTTAATAGTTAAACATAATCATGTTTTTAAAGCCTTATCTGAGAAAAGCAATGCCTTAAAATCACACATCAATAATGAAATGAAACAATGCTCCGAATAACTTTACTGATATTGTTCTTTGCACTCAGAAGTGCCAGTGTTCTGTGAATGTCTACAGACACTACACAGTGAAGTGCAGAAAACACAGGAATAATGTGTTTAGGTCACATTGTACACTGAGTTTTGTGATGGGTGACAAGAACACAATTTTGTGTCTTATTTGGGGAAGTTTAAAACAAAAGATAAGATCAGTCTACTGACCGAGTGGCAACTTAGTCTTGCTTCATCTGCCAGGTGTCCTGCAGAACTTTCACAATAGATTATAAGGAAATACTTTCAAGACCAGCAACAGCAGCAGTACCCACAGCCTTTTTGGAGGGAATTTTAAAGGCTTTCCTTTTTGGGCAATCAATTTTCAAAACTGAATTGGTGACAATATTATATGCATTTCAAAAAGAAGGCTAGCTACATTTAGGGTAGTGGGAGGAAAGCTGAAAAAAAGAAAACAAGCAAACCTGAACAACTGAAGCAATCTCAAGCAACTCTTTATTTTGATGATATATTTTATAAGTAAACAAATATCCAGGGGATCAGAAATGTATATAACTGGGTGAAATCAGGCATGAGAAACAATACAAATTTTTAGTGTGTGTAACATTTCAGTTTGAGATGATGAAAAAGCTCCAGAGATGAACAGTGGTGATAGTTGCACAGCGCTGTGAACATACTTTATGTCACTGAAGTGTTCACTTTAAAATGGCAAGTTCTATGTTATGTATATTTTACCACAAAAAAATTTAAAGAAATAATATAATTCATTTTATTTTATTTTTTTAACATCTTTATTGGAGTATAATTGCTTTACAATGGTGTGTTAGTTTCTGCTTTATAACAAAGTGAATCAGTTATACATATACATATGTTTCCATATCTCTTCCCTCTTGCGTTTCCCTCCCTCCCACACTCCCTATCCCACCCCTCTAGGTGGTCACAAAGCACCGAGCTGATCTCCCTGTGCTATGCGGCTGCTTCCCAGTAGCTATCTATTTTACGTTTGGTAGTGCATATATGCCACAGACCTACTAGAGAATGGACTTGAGGATATGGGGAGGGGGAAGGGTAAGCTGTGACAAAGTGAGAGAGTGGCATGGACATATAATTCATTTTAAAAGACAGTGTTAATGCTTAGAATCAAAGCTAAAGGGAGAGCTGAAATACAGCCAAGAATGAGAGAACAGAATGTCCCCTACTGGAAATGCCTGGCATGGACACTAAGCATGAATAAGAGGGTCGAGGTCATCTGTGAGTGTCAGACCCTTGACTATAAGCTTTGCATGTTGTAAAAGGGAGGAAACAGCTCAATCCCAGTCAGTTCAACCACAGACCAAAGTCTTTGTTTTAAAAAATAGACCTTGTGTTTCAGCTTCACCTGCCATTCTATGTGAAGACATACAAATAAGCTATGACATGTTTTATGAATAAAATCTATTTGGATTTCTTGAATATATATATTTTTATGTATAACCAAAACTTAAAGAACTCAAGGAAATTGGAAGACCTGGAAGTTTAGAAAATTTGAATCAGAAATCAGCTTATTGGAATTCAAGAGTCTGTGGGTGGAAATAGTACACAGAAAAATAGACAAATAGCAGAGAATGTGAGTATGTGGAGGGACCAAATTGAGAGGAAAACACTAAGACACCAATGGATGCAGGGCCAAGATATGAGCAGAACAAGAAACCCAAGGATGGGGGTGAGGGTACAGGGGGGAAACATTTACATCCAACCCAGTAAAGGCCTGGAGATTTAAACCATGTGCTACTTTCTTCCGCCAAATGAGTGAAGCTTGCTAGTGTTGCTGTTAAATTGTTACTCTACTAGAAGCCTTACTACTGGTTCAGGAGCTTCCAGACCCTGCTGAGAGCAGAAATTGAACAGACAGCCTATAAATCAAGAATCTTAAAAGGTTTCTACATTCTAATTAAACATTCCCACTTCAGGGAATCTATTCTATGCAGAGAAAGCTTGTGCACCACTGTTTATCCCAGAACTGCATGGTTGTCACCCAAGACCCTGAGGGGTCACAGAAGGAAAACTATGGGCATGGTTGAAGGATGCAAAGTGCCTTTAACAGCAAAGGTGGCAGGACATCTAGGGAAGGTCATGCAAAGCAGGAGCTGAGAGCACCTGAGCTCAGGCAGAGATCCCCATGCCAGGGTCCCTAAAGTACCCCAGGAGCTCAGATACTGAACACATGGCCCTTGTCAAGTAAAGATCCCAGCAGAATGAGAGGTCTTGGAAAATGGAGCCATGTGCCTGCCTCCTAGCCAGGTGCAAGTACCTAGTGCCAAACTACCCTGCCAGATGGTTAAGACCTACTTCAGGAAGGGGAAGATGTCTCTCTCCAGCAGTCTACTGTCTGGAACCCACTCTGGGAAGCATCCCTGTCATGACCAGTAATTAAGAGCAACCAATATTCCCAATCAGAAGATAATGAATAAACTACAGGACACCTATGTGATGGAATTAATACCATCATGAGGAGGTACTAATACGTATGCAGCAAAGCTCATGGGACATTATTAAGATTAGAGATCAGGATACAAAACTCTATTTAAACAATTGAAGTCAACTGATTCAAAAATAAGTAGAAGAGACTAAAAAAACATACTGAAATTTCAGGAGTGATTATCTGAGTTTATGGTAGTTATTTTCTTCTTTTAGTTGTCTATTTCATTTTTAAAGTTTAAAAGAATTTTGCAGAACTTACATAAGCTTAATAAAGCAATTTATTTTTAAAATATTTGTAAATAATTCATGTTTTTGAAAGTAAAGGCTATTTCCAAGAAAGCATTCTCGATGGTGACAAATGTTGAGGTACGCTCCAGGATGGGTTACTGGGGGTGAGACCAGGACTGTCTGTACATACCCAGGGCAGAGCTCCTGGGCACAGGACACCCTCATCATGCATGGCTGTTGTGATGACTATTATAGGGGAAAACTGAAGGTCAGTGGAGATTGGAAGACGAGAAGGCTTGGAGGGCTAGCTGGGTGCAGATTGTGTGGTGTATCTGCCCCAAGGTAACAAGGGTTTAGCCATATGCATAGCAAACCAAGGAAAAACATTTGTGAAGGAGGTGGGTGGAGGCTGGGCAGGGCTCACACGCCAAAGGAGCCCTGAGGCAAGGAGAGGCGCAGGAGTCAGTGCAGGAACCTGGATCTGGTGCCTATCTCAGAGCATCTGAGGCAGCCCTGAGCAGACCACTCCAGTGGCAGCATAGGGAAGTGGCCAGAATGAGTTCAGACGTGGGAGAAGATCCAGGTTGGCTGGTGGGACTGAGGGAAATGCACCGGTGGGAAGGACGGAGGAGCAGGGGCCCTCTTCCCTGTCTAGAAGTGCACACTGGCCAGGCTGGAATCAAGGTGGAGGAGAAGAGAAGGGAGAGAAGCAAAAGGGTGACCAAACCAGGCCTCTGTGAGCTGCAGCAGGCCTCTGCCTAGCATCCTCCCCTCTCCTGCCCACTTCATCACTCTGGTCAGAAAACTATAGTGCCTATGGATAAAAATACTATATTATACAGTTAACATTTGCAAAGAGCATAGATCTTATGTTGTGTTGTTCCCAGACATAAAAAATAATAATTTTGAAGGTGGCAGAAAGAAACTTTGGGAGGTGATGTGTATGTTTATGACTTTGATGTTGGTGATGAACCCTAAACTCACAGAGTTGTATATGTTAAATACACATAGCTTTTTACATGTCAATCATACTTCAATGAAATGATTTTCAAAAAAAAAGAGGAAGAAGAAAGAAAGAAAACCAGTTCTTCAAGAATCCACAGGGCACATACAACCTGCTGGAGGCCTGCAGCTCTCCCTGTCCCCTCCCAGGACTCAAGGGACACAGATCCATGCATGCCCACACATGCCCCCACCCAAGCCCTCCCACAATAGGTGGTCTCCACTGCGGAGCTCCCCCACTTGGTGTGTTTCAAACTCTGCCTCCCCCCTGCCTGAGCTGCTGCTTTTCTTTCTAGTCTTTCCTCTTCTTTATTCCTGTCTCTCAGCCATCTAGGCCCAGCTGCTCTTGCCCTTTCACCTCCAAAATCACCTGTCTTTACATCTAGGTCTGGGCATGAGCTCAGGAGCTTTCAAACTCCCTGAAATTATACGTGTAAGTGTGTGTATGAGAACAACAGGCACTGAACAAGGTGGCCTTGCCATTCCCCTCAGGTTGACTAAACTTTAGCAGGTTTCCTCCAGACCCTAGGTCCCTGACCTCCCTTTTCTCAGAGCATTTACTTTAGAAAACTTGCCATTGTAAATCATTTCTCTTTACAAGAGATGTACAACTTTTTAAAAGCCTATTGACAATTTTACAACCCAGAAAAGTTTTTCTCAAGGTTTTGGAGCCATCCCTTTGAAATGTCGTCATCGATGGAGACAACACGCCTATTTCCCAGTCTCTCTGGTGAGTGGGTGCCTTGCTCGGAATTGCAAAACTACCTCCTGACACAAAGGCAGAAGTTTATTTTACCTCAGGATAAAGCCAATTAGCAAACACAAATGGCTCTGGCTTCTCTCTAATGTACTCCAGTACTTTCCCACTAAGTCACCCCAGCACTTAAAAACTCTTCCCCCTCTGCCTCAATGGAGTTGAGTTCAGACTGAGTTCTGGCCTCTCTCCCCTATGGTGATAGCTATGAATAAAGTATTGGTTGCCTGTTTAACCTTCTCTGATACAATTTTTGCTTTGAAAATACATAGATGCCTTCTTCTGAAGAGAAGAGTTTGGCTTCCACCAGACTCTCCCATGGGCAGTGACAATAGCCAGGTTCTCCAGTACCCACTGGTACCACTCCTGGGATAAATAACAAACTCTGTTTCAAGTCCATGCTTTATTCTGCGAGTTTGGGAAGTAAAATGTGCTGTCTTTTCTCTAGGTGTCCATTCATTCAACATTCATTCCTCCCACCTGTTGTGGGCCAGACATACCCCAGGGATAGTGGAGCTTAGGCTATGAACACAGAAGCAAATGCACGCCTGATACACTGGAGGCTGACCAGTGCAGGGGAAGGAAACTGAGTGAGGGAAGTGGGGGGAGGGGGTCCCCTAGACAATCCCCTTTCTGTCCCTGCCTCTCTGAAAGGGACATTAGAGCCAACCTACAGAAATGGAGAGGTGAGTCCTGCAGACACGTGAGGAGGAATGTTCTGGCAGAAGCACTCTGAGTACAGAGGGTCTGAGGAGGAAGCAAGTGTGGTGTGTTCTGGAGATGTCAGGAAGACTGGGGCAGAGTGGGGTGAGGCAAGGTGTGGTCTAAGAGAGACTCATGGGCAGCAGTGCAGGGCCACATGGGCCAAGGAAGGAGCTGTGGATTTTATTTTGAATCTCTGGGAGGTTTTGAGCAAGGGAGTGTTCCTGATGACCAGAGGCTTTAGAAGGATCTGGGTGGTCTATGCAGAATGGATTGCAAGAGGAAAGGCATGTGAGAGGATAGGTGGTGATGGTAAATGGAAAGGGCATTGTTTTTTAATGCCCTAACTTGGTGAAACAAAAAGTTGGCAAATTAACAATGATTCTCATAGTTAACATTTATTGAGCATCTGTTATATGGCGAACACTGTTCCCAACACTTCCATGTATTAACTTCTTTAATCCTCATATTAACACTATTAGGTGGGTTCTACTGTGACTCACATTCTATAAATGAGGCTAGAGAAGTTACAAGGCTATGAAGCTAGTACATGGTAGAGTTTCTAACAGACGGCACAAGCAGACCCTGATATGCATTCATTGGGAAACACCAGTGGGAGAAGTCAGGAGTGACACAGGGAAGGGAAAGTCACTGGTAAAGTGTGGGTTACTGAGCCAGCTACTACTCTATAGAGCCCACTTGAGACTTAGGCCTACCGAGGGGCACTTCTCTACCAGCTCTCATCCCACAGTAATGGAGGCTGGTCTCAGTATGAAGTCCCCAGCACCTCCAGCTGGCCCTGACTATGTGTGGAATGGGCCTGCTGAGCTCTCAGGTAGAGAGCCACATGGAGATTCTAGGTGGGTAGTCTTGGAGATCTGGCACCACATTCTCACTCTTTGTTTATTTTTCCCTGCAGCTCTTCCTCAAAGTTCTTTTTACTGGTCTCTAAAACCAAGAATCTGGGAACTTCCTCTCCATCATTGGGTCCCATCTCCTTCTTTCTTGGCCTCTGTCTGCCTCAGCTTTCACCAAGAGTCCAAAGGATGCAAAGGAAGCAAAAGTCCAAGGCATCTCCGCAGAAGGTGATGACTGCATCTTTTTGTGTCTCACTGAACAAATCCCTGAAGAGAGTGGAGGGCAAAGGCACCCAGCGAGGAGCACTTGAGTGTTTGGTGTGTGTTATATAAATGGGCCAAAGATGGCCTCTGTGTATCAGCTCCTAGGTTGTTTATTTCTTCACAGCAGGCTGCTACCCTTAGCTTAGAAGCCTGTGATCACGAAATTCAAATTTTTAATTATTTTTAAAATAGCCCAAACAAGCAAAGTTTTAGACATTCAGAGATTGTCTTTGTATACCTCCTTGAAACCTCATCCAACATCATTTAGATAAGGTCTTGCAGTTATAAGGCCCCAAGCTACTAAGGCACTTCAGAGTTCTCTGACCTAGAGACTCTCTATCGTGTTGCTAAGTGACATCACCTAAACACATAAGTCCCTCCTCTGATCCCCTTCCCCCCAGGAGTTCCTTTGTCTTCCTTCCCTTCTGGATAGGGGCCCCCATGCCATAAGCCTTTGGACAACCTCATACTGGGAGAGATTTCCCCTTGCATGTGGCCCTATTCATCCACTGTCAATAAAGCTTTTTATGTGTTACTGCTTCCCCACGGTCACCTTTTTCCTTGCTCAGCCACAAATCTCTTGAATGTTCTGAAGTGTGGGTAGCAGAAAGGATACATATTTTGCTGGAGGAGAAGTGGGAAGGACAGACCCCACTCCTTTCCCTATCTTTCCATCCACCATAGCAAGGGATGGGAGCCCCTCACAAATGGGAAGGGAGGCAGAGTTAGGGTCTGGTCCCTGGCCTCCCTACCAAGAAGGAGAGCAAAGCAAAGAGTTCAGACTCCAGCCATATGTCCGACTGACTTTCGCTGATTGTATGTGATGAGATAAATTACTGTGTGTCCTGGACAATACCCCTGAGCGTGTGCGAAAGGCAGCAACAAGTTTACAAGATGGATGGCTCAGTAAGTATGGAAATGTAGGGTTGCCTGGAGGGAAACAAAATGCTCACATTAGTAGACATTTGATCATAAAACTATCATGTCCAATAATGTTGTTCCAGGGAAATCTGGAGCAGAACACCCCAAAATCCAAGTGTGTTGACTACTGATCAAAAGTCAAAAATAATATACCATAAACAAATGATTGTGTGCCCCTGTATAATGAAGTGAATGAACCTCTGCTACATGTAGCAACATGGATGAAACTCAAAAATATTATACTGAGGAAAAGAAGCCAGACACAAAACAGTACACAATGTATGATGTCATTTATATAAAGCCCCAAAACAAGCCAATCCATCTAATCCAGTTGTTTTCAATTGGGACAACTGGCCTCCCAGGAGATATGTGACACTGTCTAGAGATATTATGGGTTATTACAACTGGGGGTGCTACTGGCTTCTAGTAGAAAGAGGTCAGGAATACAGCTAAACATACTAAAAGACACTAGACAACAGGACAGCCCCCCACCACAGAGACTCATCTAGCGTCACATATCAATAGTGTGAGGTTGAGACCTCCAATCTAATCCATAGTGTCAAAAAGCAAATCAGGGTTGTGTAGGTTGATGATTGACTGAAAGAACATCAAGATCCCCTCTGGGGTGTTGGATATATTTCACGTCTTGATTGTGGTGGTCATCACACAATTATAAACACATGTCAAAATTCACTGAACTGTGTATCTCAGTTCACTGTATGCAAAGTATAACTTAATAATGTTGATTTTTAAAAATAATATAGAATTCTGTATAACTAAAGACAGTGAGGCCACCTACCTAGGTGTCTCCCAGTATATCTTCCCAAATCAATACAAAAAAAGAAAAAATTAAATCTACACAAAACCATGCCATCAGCATAATTTGAAGGCAGAGAATGTCAAAATTTCAAAGGAACTATAAACTAAAAGAAGAAAATATTAGAGTTGATAAATGAATTCAGCAAAATTGCAGGATACAAGATCAACATACAAAAATCAATTGTATTTCTACACACTAGCAAAAAACAATCTAAAAGAAAAGAAAAGAAATTAAGAGAACAATTCCATTTACAATAGCATTAAAAAGATTTAAAAACCTATGAATAGCCAAGGCAATCTTGAGAAAGAAAAACTGAGCTGGAGGTATAATGCTCCCTGACTTCAGACTATATTACAAAGCTACAGTAATCAAACAGTAGGATACTGGCACAAAAACAGATACATAGATAAATGGAACAGAATAGAGAGCCCAAAAATAAATGCACACACTTATGGTCAGTTAATCTATGACAAAGGAGGCAAGAATATACAATGGAGAAAAGACTGTCTCTTCAATAAGTGGTGCTGGGAAAACTGGACAACTACATGACAAAGAATGAAATTAGAACATTTTCTTTTACCATATACAAAAAATAAACTCAAAATGGATTAAAGGCCTAAGTGTAAGACAAGAAACTATGCAACTCTAGAAGAACTCATAGGCAGAACACTCTTTGACATAAACTGTACAAATATTTTCTTAGATTTGTCTCCTAAGGCAAAGAAACAAAAGCAAAAATAAACAAATGAGACCTAATTAAACTTAAAATATTTGCACAGCAAAAGAAACCATCAACAAAACAAAAAGAAAACCTACCACATGGGAGAAAATATTTGCAAGTGATATGATCTATAAGGGGTTAATATACAAATTATATAGAGTTCACACAACTCAATATCAAAAGAAAAAAACAACCTAAATAAAAAATGGGCAGAAGACCTGAATAGACATTTTTCCATAGAATGCATACAAATGGGCAATAGGCACATAAAAAATGCTCAACATTGCTAATCATCAGAGAAATGCAAATCAAAACATCAATGAGGTATCACCTCAAACCTGTCAGAATGGCTATCATCAAAAAGTCTACAAATAACAAATGTTGGCAAGGCTGTGGAGAAAAGGGAACCCTAGTTCACTGTGGGAATGTAAATTGGTGCAGCCACTATGGAAAACAGTATGGAGGTTTCTCAAAAAACTAAGAATAGAAATACCATATGATCTAGCAGTTCTACCACTGGGTGTATATCCAAAGGAAAGAAAAACATTAATTCGAGAAGATACATGCACCCCAATGTTCATAACAGCATTATTTACAATTGCCAAGATATGAAAGCAACCTAAGTGTCCATGAACAGATGAATGGATAAACAGTGAAATACTGCTCAGCCATAAAAAAGAATGAAATTCTGCTATTTGCAACATGGATGGACCTGGAGGGTATTATGCTTAGTGAAATAAATCAGACAGAGAAAGACAAATACCATATGTTATCACTTGTATGTGGAATCTAAAGAATAAAACAAACTAGTGAATATAACAAAACAGAAACAGACCCACAGATATAGAGAACAAGCTAGTGGTTACCAGTGGGGAGAAGAAGGGTGAGAGGGGCATGAAAAGGATAGAGGATTAAAAGGTACAAACTACTATGTATAAAATAAATAAGCAACAAGGATATATATTGTCCAGCACAGGGAATATAACCAATATTTTATAAAAATTTTAAATAGAGTATAACCTATAAAAATTTTGAATCACTATGTTGTACACATGAAACTAATATAATATTGTAACTCAACTATTTTTCAATATTAATTAATTAATTAGTTTTTTTAAAAACCTAGGAATAAATTAGGCAAGGCGGAACAAGACTTGCACACTGAAAACTACAAAATATCACTGAAAGAAATTAAAGAAGGCCTAATAAATGGAAATACATTCTATGTTCATGAACTGGAAAACAATATAAGATAGCAATACTTCCCAAAGTGATGTACACATTCAATGCAATTCTTATCAAAATCCCAACAGCCTTTTTTTTCAAAAATGGAAAATCCAATACTAAAATCCATCTGAAGTAGTAAGAGAGTCAAATAGCCAAAGAAGTTTTGGAAAAAAATAAAAGTTGGAGGCTCACACACCATCTAATTTCAAAACTTTCTACAAAGCTATTACTTATTGCCACTTACTACAAAACTTACTACACATCAAAACAATATGGTACTGGCATAAGGATAGACATATAGATCAATGGATTAGAATTGAGAGTCCAGAAATATGCTCATAAACTATAGTCACTTGGTTTTTGACAAGACTATTTAATGAGGAAAGAATAGTCTCTTCAACAAATGGTTCTGGGATCACTGTATATCCCAAACAAAAGAATGAAGTTGGACCCCTACCTCACACCTTATACACAAATTAACTCAAAACAGATCAGAAACCTAAATATAAGACCTAAAACTATTAAACTCTTAGATGAAAACATAGGGGTAAATTTTCATGACCTTGGCAATGGTTTCTTAAATATGACAAAAAGGCACTAACAACAAAAGGAAAAGGTGATGAATTGGACTTCATCAAAATTAAACACTTTTGTGCATCAATGGACAGTATCAAGAGAGTGAAAAGACAACCCACAGAATGGCAGAAAATATTTGTAAATCACATATCTGGTTAAGGATCTAATAGCTAGAATAAATAAAGAACTTTTACAACTGAACAATAAAAAGACAACACAATTTAAAAATGAGCAAAGGACTTGAATAGACATTTCTCTGAAGAAGATATATAAATAACCAACAAGCACATGAAAAAATGTTCAACAACACTAATCATTAGGTAAATGCAAATCAAAACAACAGGGAGATACTACTACATACCTAATACTTAGAATGACCATAATTTTTTTAAAAAAGTGTTGGCAAGAATGTTGAAACATCATGTTTCAAGTGGGAATGTAAAATGGTGCAGTCACTGTGGAAAACAGTTTGGTGGTTCCTCAATAAGTTAAAAATACAATTGCCATATGACCCAGAAATTCCCCGTGTGGGTATATACCGTAAAGAATTTAAAACAGGGGTTTGAACTTGTGCCTGATATGTGCATAATAACACTGCCATGATAGTCATAAGTGTTACTGAACCAAACTTGGGTCCACTCATCCACACATAGTTAAGCCAATCTACTGACAACGGCTTATGGTGAAGGAAAGTGCAGCATTAATTGTAAGGCACCAAACAAGTAGTCCGCACAACTGATTCTCAAAAGACCTGAACTCCCCAATGGGTTTCAGGGAAGTTTTTTATTTTTTTTGGCTGCATTGGGTCCTAACTGCTGTGTGAGAGCCCTCCTCAGCTGTGGCAATTGGGGGCCACTCTTCGTTACAGAGTTCAGGCTTCTCACTGCGGTGGCTTCTCTTGCTGTGGAGCATGGGCTTCAGTAGTTGCAGGCTTCTGTAGTTGTGACTCACAGGCTCTAGAGCACAGGCTCAGCCGTTGTGGCGCACAGGCCTAGTTGCTCCATGGCATGTGGGATCTTCCCGGACCAGGGCTCAAACACGTGTCCCCTGCACTGGCAGGCAGACTCCCAACCACTGTGCCACCAGGGAAGCCCCCAGGGAAGCAGTTTTAAAGGCATGGTGAGGGAGGGGAGTCTCAGGGTGTGTGATCAGCTTATTCACAATTCTCTGATTGGCTGATGGTGGGGTAACAGGGTGGTGTCACAGAGGTTAACATTATCAGGCTCCAGCCAGTCTGGGAGCTATGTGCTCATGGGCATCATGCAATTAACTTCTTCCATTTGGTAGGGGCTTTAGTATCTGAAAAACAAGTCAGGAATGTGCATCAAATACTGTTATATATGTACTTCAGGGAGAAACTAAAGATTCTGCGACTCCCATATGGCTGATTTACTGTTTAAATTGTCACCAGTTCTCCTGGCCCAACTGCTATTTTTGTCACTACATATTCACATCCTTTCAATCTTTAATTCTTGAACCAGGCTTTGGTGACTAAGGGGAGGCTTTGGTGACTCAGGGGAGGCCTGGGAGATTTTCTACAAATGAGAGGAAGACAGAGGATTTGGCGGGGGCAGGGGGGTGGTGGTCTGTCTCAGGAAAGCCTCTTAGGGTCCTGCTCAGTTACAAAAGGTGGCAAAAACGCAAATGTCTGTTAACAGAGGAATGGCTAGACAAAATGTTATAACCAGACAATGGAATATTATTCAGCCATAAGAAAGAATGACACACAGGTACATGCTACGACATAGATGGATCTTGAAAACACTATGGTAAGTGGAAGAAATCAGATACAAAAGACCACATAGTAAATGATTCCATTTATATGAAATAGCCAGAATAGGCAACTCCATAGAGACAGAAGACAGATTTGTAGTTGCCAGGGGCTAGGGAAGGAGGAGAATGAGCAATGACTGCTTAATGAGTATGGGCTTTCTTTCTGGGGTGATGAAGGTATTCTGGAACTAGATAGTGGTGACAGTTGCACAACATTGTGAATGTACTTAATAGCACGGGCCACAATGGCTAATTTTTTTTTAATTTGTTAATGCAGAGTTCTTAACTATAGGATTTTATCCATATATCTATTCTTACATTAGTTATAGAAAGAGAACTATAGTTTTCATTTAACTGATTAGGAAAACACAGTATTTCAAGAAATAGAAACAAATGACTCACATAATATGGGATGTTAAAAACACAAATATTCTAATTTCCCAAAGTTTACCTTTTGCTAAAATGTTATTAGAAATATTAATATTATAATAATTAAATTGACCATTATTGGCATTTATTTAATGTTTAGTAGCTTGTTAAGTTGTGCAGATTAGTGACCAATTGTGCATTATTTCATTTAATCCTCACAAATCCCCAATAATGTGGATTTTTTATTAATTGTATATCACAATCATCTTATGAAGATTGAATGAGATAAAATATGTACTGTACTTTTGTAAACTTAGAAGTGAAAGATATACTCCTGATATGATTATAAAATTTGTTTCTGCACCTATTAAATCAAAATGAAAAAAACAATTTAAAAACAAAGAAACAAAATTTCCTAGAAAAGTAGAAAAAGGACATGAACGGACAAAATATGTGAGATCTATATAAAATCTTAGTGGTCTTTAAACATTTGAAAAAATATTCATCCAACTCCATAATTAGATAAATGCAAATTAAAATACCACTGAGGGGCTTCCCTGGTGGCGCAGTGGTTGGAAGTCTGCCTGCTGATGCAGGGGACATGGGTTCGTGCCCCGGTCCGGGAAGGTCCCACATGCCGCGGAGCCGCTGGGCCCATGAGCCATGGCCGCTGGGCCTGCGCGTCCAGAGCCTGTGCTCCGCAACGGGAGAGGCCACAGCAGTGAGAGGCCCGCGAACCGCAAAAACAAACAAACAAACAAACAAAACACCACTGAGATACTATTTCTCACCTGTAGACTAGCAAACATTAAAATGTAAGACAACACATTCTTTGGCGAGGCCGTGGTGAAACATATCCCCTCATAAACTGCTGGTGAGGATGCAGAATAACACAGCTCTTCAAGAGCAGAATTCAGTAAACCTAACAAAACTATTATATGCAGTTACATTTCTTTGACTCACTTCCAGGAATCTACCCTGAAGATGTACCTCTAGCAATATAAAAATACATATGTACAAAGGTATTCACTGAAACATTGTGATTTCAAAATATTGGAACAACCTAAATGCCCATACAGCATGAAGAGGTTAAAAAGACACACTCTGGAATCCTGAGCACCCCTAGAACAGGATGGGAGACTCCATGAACAAGTGCAGAGCGATTTCCAGGATATATTGTGAGGTGAGAAAATCAAAGTTGCAGAAAAGTAATTTATAATAGGCTGCCCTGTGTGGGCTGCTCTTAACTGGTTGGTGTCTATGAATCCAAGATGACCAGATGGGGTGCCCTGGACAAAAGACAGGTCCAAGAGAGGCCTCAGTCCCCAAGGAGGTCCTTCACTGATGGGGACTGTGCCCCCTCCAAAGTGCAGACAGGCTTCTTCTGGAAGGGCACCCTGGGCCCTCAAGCAGAGCACAAAGCCTCTGTAGCTCAGCCTGAACCATTTCCATGCTCCCGGGTGTGCTTGGGTCTCAAAAGGGGTGGTGTTTGGGTGGGGGGACAGAGAATCCTTTTGCCAAGAAGGTCTCTGACCCTCAGGAGGAAAATAAATAATAAACAAGCAAACAAACAAATAAAAGCTTAATTCATCCAGATAAAACAGTAAATAATTTACAGAGAAACCATAGAAATTATTCATTTTAAGAAATGAAAAAGTTAAACTTTAGTTCTGTTCTGTCCAGTTCAGAGGGGAAGAAAGTGGAAGCAAGTGAGATGGGCTGGGGGAACACAAATTACACAGTGAACTCCAAGAAAAAAGACAAAAAGTGAAACGAAGAGCTGAAGGCAGGAAGAAAGACAGCTGGGAGTATGCTCTTAGCCGACACCAGGACTGAGTGCCCCAGGGCAGGGACACTGGGTCTCAAGCCGGCCTCTCAGTTGAGGAAGAAGCTTGGCCTTGTCCAGGCTCCCAGGCCAGTGTGCTCACTTGAGACCTCGAGTTCTTCCAAGTTCTCCGTTGCCCCTTCACACCCGCCTTGAAGCCTGAAGAGGATGATGCCTGAACCCAAGCCCTCACCGTGGATATAACGTTCTAAAGGGACACAGATGGGAAGGAATCTGAGGGATCCTGAAGTCAGGAGAGTCGACTTGCTCAGGGACCCAGCCACCCACACCCAGTCAGTAAGAAAGCAGTAACAGCTCACCTTGGCTCTTCCTTGATTTTCGATTTTCGTGGTCAGGGAGAACTTGATCCGATCCCAGGACCTATGTAGATAGCTGTGTGTAAGGCATCTGGCCTTTGCAAGCCTCAGTCTGCTCCGCTGGACAAATAATACCCTACCTCCTGAAAATAAAGTGTGACACAAAGCCAGCTGCTCAGAGGGCGCGTTGACTTCGGTATCATCACCACCGTTACCATCCTTGTGGCTTCTGATATTGAGTTGATGCCAAATCACACAGAAGTGGGGTCTGGGCTTATTGGTGTGTCTCAGGGACCCTCGATCCCCTGATTTAGTCTTCATATCTACCTCTGTCACAGACTCTTGCTCGTTTTCTTACCTACCATCTGGTTCAACTTCCTCACAATCTCCACATCTAGGTAGCATCTCCAATAAGGTGTAAAGTGATGGTCATTACAATTAGTTCATGGGAAATAGGTGGCTCTTAGCACCAAGAGAGTGGCTGCAATTTGAGACTGCGACAGTCCCTGGGGAAATATGGGCAGCAGGGGACCCTGCTTTCTCTGTGTCAGCCACGCCCTGCCACCACTATCAATCTACATATGACTTCCACCTCTGAAGCCAGGGTCAGGGACCTACCTCCAGCTTCAGGGTTGATGTTCAAGGAAGCCCACCCACCTCATCCTTTTGGAATTGTGAATCACTACATTGTACACCTGTAACTTACATAATATTGTACATCAACTATATTTCAATAAAAAATAATAATGGAAAACCACTTCTGGGAATGATTCACTGTGAGACCCTGGCATCAGAGATACAACTGGTCACTATTCCCTTTCCTGGGATGCTGTGCTTGACCTTACTTCTCTTGGTAACTTGGCTGATGGGAGCACTCTTTTGTTTGAACATTGTTTTTTTTTTTTTTATTGGAACAAAATTCCTTTACAATATTTTGTTAGTTTCTGCTGTACAATGAAGTGAATCTGCTATATGTATACCTATATCCCCTCCCTCTTGGACGTCCCTCCCAACCCCCGATCCCACCCATCTAGTTGTCAAAGAGCACCGAGCTGAGCTCCCTGTGCTATACAGCAGGTTCCCACTACCTATCTATTTTACACATGGTAGTGTATTTATGTCAAAACTAATCTCCAAATTTGTCCCACTCTCCCCTTCCCCCTCTGTGTCCACATGTCTGTTCTCTACATCTACGTCTCTATTCCTGCCCTACAAATAGGTTCATCTGTACCATTTTTCTGGATTCCACATATATGTGTTAATATATGATATTTGTTTTTCTCTTCCTGGCTTACTTCACTCTGTATTACAGACTCTAGGTCCATCCACATCTCTACAAACGACCCAATTTCGTTCCTTTTTATGACTGAGTAATATTCCATTGTATATATGTACCACATCTTCTTTACCCATTCATCTATTGTTGGACATTTAGGTTGTTTCCATGATCTGGCTATTGTAAATTGTGCTGCAATGAACATTGGGGTACATGTGTCCTTTTGAATTATGGTTTTCTCAGGGCATATGCCCAGGAGTGGGATAGCTGAGTCATATGGTAGTTCTATTTTTACCTTTTTAAAGAACCTCCATACTGTTCTCCATAGTGGCTGTATCAATTTACATTCCCACCAACAGTGCAGAAGGGTTCCCTCTTCTCCATACCCTCTCCAGCATTTATTGTTTGTAGATTTTTTTGATGATGGCCATTCTGACCGGTGTGTGTGAGGTGATACCTCATTGTAGTTTTGATTTACATTTCTCTAATAATTAGTGATGTTGAGTATATTTTCATGTGCCTCTTGGCCATCTGTATGTCTTCTTTGGTGAAATGTCTATTTAGATCTTCTGCCCATTTCTTAATTGGATTTTTTTTTTATATTGAGCTCCATGAGCTGTTTGTATAATTAGGAGATTAATCATTTGTCTGTTGCTTAATTTGCAAATATTTTCTTCCATTCTGAGAGTTGTCTTCTCATCTTGTTTATAGTTTCCTCAGCTGTGCAAAAGCTTGTATGTTTCATTAGGTCCCATTTGTTTATTTTTGTTTTTATTTTCATTACTCTAGGAGGTGGGTCAAAAAATAACTTATGGTGGTTTATGTCAAAGAGTGTTTTTTCCTATGTTTTCCTCTAAGAGTTTTATAGTTTCCGATCTTACATTTAGCTCTTTAATCCATTTTGAGTTTATTTTTGTATATCATGTTAGAGAATGTTCTAATTTCATCCTTTTACATGTAGCTGTCCAGTTTTCCCAGCACCACTTATTGAAGAGGCTGTCTTTTCTCCATTGTATGTTCTTGCCTCCTTTGTCATAAATTAGGTGACCGTATGTATGTGGGTTTATCTTTGGGCTTTCCACCCTGTACCAGTGATCTGTATTTCTTTTTTTGTGCCAATACCGTACAGTCTTGATTGCTGTAGCTTTGTAGTATACTTTGAAGTCAGGTAGCCTGATTCCTCCAGCTCTGTTTTCCTTTCTCAAGATTGCTTTGGCTATTCGGGGTCTTTTGTGTTTCCATACCAACTGTAAAATTTTTTGTTCTAATTCTATGAAGAATGCCATTGGTAGTTTGATAGGGATTGCATTGAATCTGTAGATTGCTTTGGATAGTATAGTCATTTTCACAATATTGATTCTTCCAATCCAAGAACATGGTATATTTCTCCATCTGTTTATATCACCTTTGATTTCTTTCATCAGTGTTTTATAGTTTTATGAGTACAAGTCTTTTGCCTACTAAAGTAGGTTTAGTCCTAGGTATTTTATTCTTTTTGTTGCAATGGTAAATGGGAGTGTTTCCATAATTTCTCTTTCAGATTTTTCAACATTAGTGTATAGGAATGCAAGAGATTTCTGTGCATTAATTTTGTATCCTGCAACTTTACCAAATTCATTGATTAGCTCTAGTAGTTTTCTGGTGACATTTTTAGGAATCTCTATGTATAGTATCATGTCATCTGCAAACAGTGACAGTTTTACTTCTTCTTTTCCAATTTGGATTCCTTTTATTTCTTTTTCTTCTCTGATTGCCGTGGCTGGAATTCCAAAACTATGTTGAATAATAATGGTGAGGGTGGACATCCTTGTCTCATTCCTGATCTTAGAGGAAATGCTTTCAGTTTTTCACCATTGAGTATGATGTTTGCTGTGGGTTTGTCATATATGATCCTTATTATGTCGAGGTAGGTTCCCTCTATGCCCATTTTCTGGAGAGTTTTTATCATAAATGGGTGTTGAATTTTGGCAAAAGCTTTTTATGCATCTCTTGAGATGATCATATGTTTTTTCCCTTAATTTTTTAATATGGTGCATCACATCAATTGATTTGAATATATTAAAGAATCCTTGCATTCCTGGGATAAATCTCAGTTGATCATGGTGTAAGATCCTTTTAATGTGTTGTTGGATTCTGTTTGCTAGTATTTTGCTGAGGATTTTTGCATCTATGTTCATCAGTGATATTAGCCTGTAATTTTCTTTTTTTGTGTGATGTCTTTGTGTGATTTGGTATCCGGGTGATGTTGGCTTCATAGAACGAATTTGGCAGTGTTCCTCCCTCTCCAATTTTTGGAAGAGTTTGAGAAGGATAGGTGTTAATTCTTCTCTAAATGTTTGATAGAATTCACCTGTGAAGCCATCTTGTCCTGGACTTTTGTTTGTTGGATGATTTTAATTATGGTTTCTGTTGCATTACTTGTGATAAGCCTTTTTATATTTTCTAATTCTTCCTGGTTCCATCTTGAAAAATTGTACCTTTTCAAGAATTTGTCCATTTTATTGGCATATAGTTGTTTGTAGTAGGCTCTTATAATCCTTTGTATTTCTGTGGTGTCAGTTGTTATTTCTCCTTTTCATTTCTAACTTTATTGATCTGCATTCTCTCTCTTTTATTCTTGATGAGTCTGGCTAAAGGTTTATCAATTTTGTTTATCTTCTCAAAGGACCAACTTTTAGTTTTACTGACTTTTGCTATTGTTTTCTTCATTTCTATTTCATTTATTTCTGCTCTGATCTTTATGATTTCTTTCCTTATACTCATTTTGTGTTTCCTTTGTTCTTCTTGTTCTAGTTGCTTTAGGTGTAAGGTTAGATTATTTATTTAAGTTTTTTCTTGTTTCTTGAGGTGAGAATGAACTGCTCTAAACTTCCCTCTTATAACTGCTTTTGCTGCATCCCCTAGGTTTTGGGTCGTCTTGTTTTCATTGTCATTAGTTTCTATGTATTTTTTTTTCTTCGTTGACTTCTTTGGTGATCTCTTGGTTATTTAGTAGTGCACTGTTTAGCCTCCATGTATTTGTGTTTTTTACAGTTTTTTTTTCCTGTAATTGATTTCCAATCTCATAGTGTTGTGGTCAGAAAAGATGCTTGATACGGTTTCAATTTTGTTAAATTTTCCGAGACCTTATTTGTGACCCAAGATGTGATCTATACTGGAGAATGTTCCATGTGAACTTGAGAAGAAAGTGTATTCTGCAACTTTCAGGTGGAATGTCCTATAAATATAGATTAAATCTATCTGGTCTATTATGTCATTTAAAGCTTGTGTTTCCTTATTTATTTTCTGTTTGGATGATCTGACCATTGGTGTAAGTGGGGTGTTAAAGTCCTCTACTGTTATTGTGTTACTGTCGATTTCCCCGTTTATGGTTGTTAGCATTTGCCTTATGTGTTGAGGTGCTCCTACGTTGGGTGCATAAATATTTACAATTGTTATATCTTCTTCTTGGATTGATCCATTGATCATTATGTAGTGTCCTTCCTTATCTCTTGTAACAGTCTTTATTTTAAAGTCTATTTATTGGATACAAGTATTGCTACTCCAGCTTTCTTTTGATTTCCATTTGCATGGAATATCTTTTTCCATCCCTTCACTTTCAGTCTGTTTGTGTCCCTAGGTCTGAAGTGGGTCTCTTGTAGACAGCATATATATGGGTCTTGTTTTTGTATCCATTCAGCCAGTCTGTGTCTTTTGCTTGGAGCATTTAATCCATTTACATTCAAAGTTATTATTGATATGTATGTTCCTATTACCATTTTCTTAATTGTTTTGGGTTTGTTTTTGTGGGTCTTTTTCTTCTCTTGTGTTTCATGTCTAGAGCAGTTCCTTTAGCATTTGTTGTAAATCTGGTTTGGTGGTGCTGAATTCTCTTAGTTTTTGCTTGTCTGAAAAACTTTTGATTTCTCTGTCAAATCTGAATGAGATCCTTGCTGGGTATAATAATCTTGGTTGTAGGTTTTTCTCTTTCATCACCTTAAGTATATCCTGCTACTACCTTCTGACCTGCAGAGCTTCTGCTAAAAAATCAGCTCAAAACCTCATGGGGATTCCTTTGTATGTTATATTTTGCTTTTCCCTTGCTGCTTTTAATATTTTTTCTTTGTATTTAATTTTTGTTAGTTTGATTAATATGTGTCTTGGTGTGTTTTTCCTAGGATTTATCCTGAATGGGACTCTCTGCACTTTTTGGAATTGCATGACTATTTCCTTTCCCATCTTAGGGAAGTTTTCCACTATAATCTCTTCAAATATTTTCTCAGACCCTTTCTTTTTCTCTTCTTCTTCTAGGACCCCTATAATTCAAATGTTGGTGCGTTTAGTGTTGTCTCAGAGGTCTCTGTGATTGTCTTCATTTCTTTTTTCTTTATTCTGCTCCTCAGCAGTTATTTCCACCATTCTGTCATCCAACTCATGTATTCATTCTTCTGTCTCAGTTATTCTGTTATTGATTCCTTCTAGTGTATTTTTCATTTCAGTAATTGTGTTGTTCATCTCTGTTTGTTTGTTCTTTAGTTCTTCTAAATCTTAGTTAAACTTTTCTTGTATTTTCTCAATCTGTGCCTCCATTCTATTTCCGAGATTCTGGATCATCTTTACTATCATTACTCTGAATTCTTTTTCAGGTAGGTTGCCTATTTCCTCTTCATTTATTTGGTCTTGTAGGTTTTTACCTTTCTCCTTCATCTGTGACATAATTTTTGTCATCTCATTTTTTAATTTTTTTTGGTGGGTGCAATTGTGTTCCTGTCTTGCTGGTTGTTTGGCCTGAGGTTTCCAGCACTGGAGTTTGCAGGCTGTTGGGTAGAGCTGGGTCTTGGTGCCAAGATGAGGACCTCCAGGAGACCTCACTCCAGTGAATATTCACTGGGCTCTGAAGTTCTCTGTTAG
Organism: Leucopleurus acutus; assembly: GCF_964270905.1. Taxonomy (NCBI): domain Eukaryota; kingdom Metazoa; phylum Chordata; class Mammalia; order Artiodactyla; family Delphinidae; genus Leucopleurus; species Leucopleurus acutus. Next base: position 15,312,115 of record NC_139145.1, read on the forward strand.
TCCAGTGGTTCAGACTCAGAGTTCCCACTGCAGGAGCTTCAACCCAACCCCAGGCTTGTAAGCCAAGATCCCACAAGGTGCATGGGGCAGCAAAAAAAAAAAAAAGAAAAAAGAAAAGGAGCAGAACAATAACAAAAGTAAAAAATAAAATTAAATTAGAAAGCAAACATGTATGTTAGAAAGAATAAAAAAGTATATATATAGATGAAACAACTGGAAGGTAAAACAGAACCACAATAGTAAAAAAAGAAAAGAAAAAGAAAAAAAAAAAGCAGGAAAAAAGGCCTTGGCTGTGGGGGGTGGGGAGGCGGGGCTTAAGTAGGGGTAGGGTTTAGGTGGTGGATGGGGCCTATGCTTAGGACCCACAGGGCCAGAAAATGCCCTGAGGGGGTAGGGGGTGGGGCTTAAGCTCAATGCAGCCAGAGAGAACCAGGTGTGCCTCTGGCCTTGGAGGGGAGAGGATTGGGTCCAGGAGCCCAGCAGGCTTCCCAGGGCCAAGTGGGTGGGGGAAATGCCCAAGGCACCTCCCCTGATCCCCTGACCCCACATGGTCCCTGCTGCCCACCTCTCCTCCTCTTCCCCACTCTTCCCTCTCTCCTACACCCTTAGGATCCCCACAGCCGAGGGGGCCTCAGACGGCAGAGGACCAGGCCCAGGAGCACAGCAGGCTTCCTGGGGCCTGAGTGCGTGGGGGAAACACCATCTGCACCTCCCCTGATCCTCCAATCCCAGAGAGCCATCCCCACCCGCCTCTGCTCTTCTTCCCCCGCCTCCCTCCTATGCCCCTAGGACCATTTCGTCCTGGAAGGGGCCTCTGAGGGCGGAGGACCTGGACCAGGAGCCCTGCAGGCTTCCTGGGGCCTGACTGGGCCAGGGAGATGCTAGGTGCACTCCCGCATGATCCTCCAAGCCCCTGAGGGTCCCTCCAGGCATGGGAACGCCTCCCCTCTCTCAGCTACCCCTCAGGGGCACTTGCTTGTCCTGTCCAGCCTCCACTTCTTCTCTCCCCTCACTCTCCCCTCATCCTACCCAGTTGCTTGGGGGTTACTACCATCTCCTTGGGTGTTGTGGTCCCTCACCAGTGTCCAGCAGGTGCCCTAGGTGTGGGGAGATGGGACCTCCACATCCTCCCCTGCCACCACCTTGACTCCACCCCTGATGGGAGCACTTTTGGGTACACCAGAATCCCTGGAATTACTTGATCCAAGTAGCTGGTCTCCCCAGCATAAGAGCAACAATGTCCTGAGCCCACTGCCCATCTTGCTTGGGTCCTCCCTTCTCTCAAACTTCCTCACTCCCATGCTCACATCTACAGTCACACTTGGATGCTTAAGGCTCCTGCAGAATATATCAAGACCAGCATTCTTCTCACAGTCCCCTGGGGCATATTCACTCATCCAGTTAAAAACACATATTGAAAAGATTCATAGTGATTAGTGGTTTTAGCTTTGGTTCAGTTCATATTTCAGATCAAGAATTATTTGAAGATCTAGTTCAGATGGTAGTTCAACTGAGAGGTGTGTGAACAAAGAATATTGCCTGCCACTTCAGTTAACAAAGGATGTTGTGACCATAAAGCCATCAACCACTGAACCCACCCTTCTCCCCATCCCCACCACCCCACCCCGTCATAGTGTATCCTGAGGGGAATTCAGGAGGGAGAAAAAGAGGATTCTGGCCTTAGATAGTTAAGGTGCATATCAAACGGATAATTTCAGTGAGCCCAGACTGTTGCATCTTCCCATACATAGAAAAGCAGTAAAATCATTAACTTGAGATGTCTGTTTTTTGTGATTAGCAGCAATCTTTTGATGTCCCACTACACAGTTTTATTTCAGCAAAATCTCCAATATATCTTGGCTCTTTCCTGTCGACTGAAAAAAATGCACAATGTGAGAGTTGTGAGTTAAGTTTTACTGGGCCCGAAATGAGGACTATAGCCCAGGAGACAGCATTTCAGATAGCTCGGAGGAGCTGCTCCCAAGAGGTGGGGGGAAGGTCAGTATATATGTGATTTTGGTGAAGGGGAAGTATGTGCAGTCAAGCACATATTTTTTTCAGAAGCTTTCTGCTGGTCCCATGAAGGTCACTGCTGGTGACAAGGAGCAGACGTCACCATGAAGAATTTTAGTGCTTTTCTGGTTATGAGGAGATACAAGAATTGGGCTCATAAAATCGTCTCTTGAAAATATCTAACTCTCTGAAGACTTGTTCTGCCAGCTTTTCCAGAGTACAGAGGGCCTCATTCCTGATCTCCACACTGAACTCCTTTCAGGGGATGTTGAAGGTCAGCAGCTGCAGCAGCTCATAATTTGATCATTGTAAGGGTAGATGGCAAGTGCCAATTTGTAGGTGACATCCCTTATCTCTTTGGAATAGTCCCTCAGAGAGATCTGAGAGGCTGTATCCCAGGCTTAAGTCCTCAGTAAGTCTGCCCAATAAAACATAATTCTCAGCTTTTAGGTTGTGCATTTTCTTTCAGTTGACAGGTGCTATATCCAGTCCACAAAAAAGAGAACCCCACGCCCTCCTTCTGTCTTCTTGGCCCAGGAAGTGAGTGGGGTGGGGAGAGGAGGACAGGGTGGAAGGACTTGGAACCTAGTGGAAACAGTCCCCTGACCTCCCCCTTCCATGGGGGGGGGGGAGTTGTTGCTGGGAAGAACTGACCTCCCCAGAGCCTACGTTGCCCATAGCCTTGTGTCCAGGTGGTGCCAAATAGCAGCTCAGCTCAATGGAATATGAGCAGAAGAGCTGCCTGTCACTTCCAGGTTGGGACAGTGGAGATGCAGGTGGGAACCTGGGGCTGGAGTAGAGTGGATTCCAAGGAGAGTGGGGGACCTTGGGGGTCTGAGGGGAGAGGGCTTCTATATCTTGACTGGAGGAGTGGTTACATGGGCACATTTGTCAAAACTCATTAGTTGGTACACGTACATTTTATTGTATGTAAATCATACAATATATGAATGAAGCTAATTCTAAAAAAAATAAAATAACCTGGGCAAAAGAGCTTTACCAGCTGTAAAGAGCTGTGAAAATCAGTGATTCATGATTTGTCCAACTATACAATGTGAGTATAGAATTCTGTGGACCTCCTCAGATACAGGGTTTATGCTGGAGCCCAGGCTGGGACTAAGGAAGAATTGGCAGCAAAGGGCTTTATCTGGGTGGGAAGTCCTAGACCCTGCCCAGAAGACAGGAATCCAGAGTTAAGTGTGGACAGCCAAGGAAAGGAATGTAGACATTGAGCAGGAGTGGTGCTTTGCCCTGGTCCCTACTCTGGGTGAGGAGGCAGGAGCCAACAGTGCAAACAGAAGTGCATAGAATGGTGTGAATTACTCTCAGTTACAGCAGCAGGACAGAGCATTTGCCCTGGGCATGTCCCTACTACTTCTCCATTTAAACTCCCTCCCTGTACTGTCTTTCTGCTGTCTTTCTACCTGCACCCTACAGTCTGAGAACCTCCCAGGATGGAAAACCAATCCTACTCCTACTTCTGTGCTTACCTCTGCCGTGGCCCTTTTCAGCCCTCGGTCTAAAGCCCAAGTCTTTCCAATGTGTGGAACCTCCTGGGATCTAGCCCTGCTCACCTTCCAGCTGCCTTCCCAGTCCTCAGCCCTGATTTCCATTCCTGTGTGACTCTTTGCAGTTCCCCCAAAGTACCACTTCTTCTCATCGAGCCTGAGCGGGGGAACTTCCAGGAGGTTCGAAGAACAGGTCAGCTCTGGTGGTGCCCTTGGCTGCCTGGAGACAGCAGCCACGTGAAGATGTAAGCAAGCTGTGCTGTGGCCTGTGCAGTCATGGTGGCAGCAGCCATAGAGGTCTGGGGAGGGGATGAAAAGGGAGAGGGAATCCTGAGACACGGAAGCAGCTATAACTTTGGTGAGGTCAGCATGGTCTGAGGGAAGTGGGCCAGGGCTGTACTCTTCACTCTTTCTGGAAGTCCACCCTCTCCCTAGAGGATGGGGAGAGCTGCTTTCAAACTGGAGTCATCTGCATAGACTAGTATTTACTCCTTGACAAGGGGAACTATGTTGGCAGCTCTTACAACCACAGGCATCAGGCATTATCACTATCTCTCTAGTAGTAGTGGGAAACTGAGGCACAGAGAGATGACATCTGTTGCCCAAAGTTCCAGGCCTGGAATTTGAAGCTATGCCTCTGGCTCTAGAGGCCATGCCCCTTACCACCAGGCCATACTGGCTCTGATCCTGGCACCTTGATCCTGCAAGGTGCATGTGGATAAACTACTTCCTCCCAGGCCATGTAATTGAGGCCTGGACCCTGGGGCATGCTGCATGGTCCTCTAGACTCTCTGCATGTCAGCAAGCTGGATGCAGAACCATTAACTAAGAGCCCAAGAATCCCAGAGGATGGGAGAACCATGGAATAGAAGGAGTCTGGCCCCTTCCTCACTCTCAGAGGGGAGCTGCCCAGGACAGCTGCCCAGTCAGGAGCATCTATATGGGTTTAAATAACTGAGAAATCAACTTTCCTTGTATTAAACCCCGATGTTTTTGGTTTTTTTTTACTAAGATCTATTTGTTACAGCAGCACACCTTAGCTTATTTTTAGTTGCAAAGGAGAAAAACAGTAACTCTATAGTGGAGAAACCTGGCAGATATGACCTTAACCAAGCAATCAAGATTAACATCTCCAGTTGATATGACATATCAACATCATGTAACTCCTGATAAGATGCACTGGGGCTCTGTACCCATGTTCCATTTCATGCAAGGCTACAAGACACATCATTTCTGTGGGATTCTTGCCAAAAAGACATAGCCTCAATCTTATCCTAAGAAAACTTCAGACAAGCTCAAATTTCTGAAAAACTGGTCAATAAAATAAATACTCCAGAACTGTCACAGAGTGTGGGAGACTGAGGAGACATAACAACTAAATGCAAAGAATTGGAGCCTGGACCAGAGAAAGGACATTAGTGAAAACTGGCAAAAGTCAAATGAGGACTATTAGTCAGCAGTATGGTTTCAACGCTAACTTCCTGGTTTTAGTAATTGCAGTGTGGTTATGTAAAATGTGAATGTAAGAGGAAGGTGGGTGAGGGGGTACTAGAACTCTCTGAACTATTTTTGAAACTCTTTGAGAAATCTAAAATTATTTCAAAATAAAAAACTAAAATAAATAAATGAAAATGAATGTGGTGATGAGCTACCATCAGATGGCCTTTCTGGTGGCTTTGGTCTTAATCATCATCAGCAAGCCTGGACAATAAGGATCCACACTGGGTTACACCTTTAAAAGTTTTTATTACAGAAAACCCCATTCTTCCAAGTCCAGCTCAAGGCCCCCCTTATTTACTAAAACTGGGCTTCTGTGCATATTGGATTGAATGGTTTTCTTGCTCCCAGGGTATCTGCTGTGGAGTTGAGGACTCTGCCTTTGATTGTAGTTCTCTGAGAGGAGGGGCTGGGCCTCTGTAGCCATGTTCCATTCTGCACAAGGCTTAGAGACACCTAGTCAGCAGGGCACTGACAGCATTATGCCCCTGCCTGGGAGGTTAGGCAGGGGAATCTGACAACTTTCAGCAACCCCTGTGCACCCACTTTGGGTCTGGTGGTGACAGTGTCCTAGACAATGTCACTGTGGGCCCGAGACTACAGCCAGTTCAACTGCTGAAGAGGCAAATATCAGTGCTGGGGTCAACAACAGGGCATTATGGCTGGGCCCCCCCCCCCCCCCCCGCCACCGAGTGTGAGGATGGGGACAGTGGCATGTTGATCCCCAGAAGTGCAGGGCTGTAAGCAAAAGATGCCAGCAAGGTGGAAGGGTCTGCTTCTCAGAAGCAAATTAGACAGGGATCAGGGAGGTCCTGAGAGCCCACACACAAAGGTGCAAAGATTTCAAAGGCAAGTAACTGGGAAGTGGTGCTGGACGGCGGCTTGAAGGAAGCCCAGCCCAGAACATATCAGCACAGATTTGGTCATTGAATGAATCAATGCTTTAATAATAAGGAATAATGTGGCTATCACAGGGCATTACCTGGAAGGCTGTGACTGCTACTGCTACTCACTGAGCAGTTAAACAGGGGACGGGAGGGTTTGAGGGTGCAGATCTCAGAGCAGCAACCTCAGCAGGAGAAGGCTGCCAAGGGCCAAGGGTGTGAGGAAGACTTTAGAGCCAGTGTCACTGGTGGAGCTCGGGGGAGTGGGAGTGGGTGTTGAGGAGGCATCGGAGCTGTTTTCACACTTAAACTTCAGGAAAGTGACTCCTCCAACCGTCCGATTTCCAGTAGCCAGGAACTCACAGGTGGAGTTGCTGACATTGGAGCAACCTTTCAGCACGAGCTTCATCTCTGTGAATTCAAAAGAGACAGTAAGGACTTCACAGCCCCTTCGCCCTTCCTCCCCAGTCTTCTCAATGACCTGCAAGAGCTGAAACAGGTCTGTTCCTGACACAGGAGCTTGGAAGAAGGAGCCCAGGATCAAGAACACCAAATGGTAATGGCAGAGTGGCTGTGGAGGTGAGGGGCTAGATACCCTTTCCAAATCAGTCCTGGAGGAAACCGAGGCTCCTGGAGGTGGATGTGAACCTGAGCCCACGGGTTAGGGCCAGAGCTGAACCTGAGACTGAACTCTTCAGTGTTTTCCTGAGTAGCTGGCAGGTGGTGAAATCCAGGGACAGGCTCAGGCCCTCCGTAGTCCTCTGCTCTCAATCCAGGAGGGAGTCAGCATTTCAGACCTGCTCCTGGCCTCCCCTCTTCTAGGCTCTGCTTTCCATCCCCACTCCTCTCTGGACCTGAGTTCTCTCTGCCTGAGTTTTCCCTGAGAAGAGGGAAAAACAGCCAGAGGGGATGCAGAGAGACCCCTGTGTCTTAACTCTAAATCTGTGTTGTGATGTGTTTAACCCCGTTTTAAGGTGCAGGTCTTAGGAAAAGACAAGGGAATTTGCAAAGAAGATGTGATTGTGATTGCAGCTACCTTTTACTGAGTACTTACTATGTGCCATTATTGCTCTGTAGGCTGCAAGTCAAACAGCCCTGGAGGAGAGGCAGCTCACAGGGGAGGAAGGGGCTGGAGGAGGTGACTGGCTACTTGTTAGAGGCAGGGCTGCAATTTGAGTTCAAGACTGACTCCATACGTGCTCTGAGAAGGAGGGGGAAGCCTCCACATCCCAGTAAAGAAAGCAATTCGTTGCTGCTTTAGAGCAAATATCAGTGCTAGAGGTTGAATTAGAGTGTGTTAGGAAGATGTGTTGCCTGGCACATGGGTACAGTATTTTTTTTTAGCATCTTTATTGGAGTATAATTGCTCTACAATGGTGTGTTAGTTTCTGCTTTATAACAAAGTGAATCAGCTATACATATACATATATCCCCATATCCCTTCCCTCTTGTGTTTCCCTCCCACCCTCCCTATCCCACCCCTCTAGGTGGACAAAAAGCACCAAGCAGATCTCCCTGTGTCATACAGCTTGGGCAAAAACAAAAACAAAATCCTACATTTATGATGGCTTTCATCTGTCTGGCTTTCAGATTAAGTCAAAGGTGGCGCAGTGGTTGAGAGTCCGCCTGCCGTTGCAGGGGACACGGGTTCGTGCTCTGGTCCGGGAAGATCCCACGTGTCGCGGAGCGGCTGGGCCCGTGGGCCGTGGCCGCTGGCCCTGTGCGTCCGGAGCCTGTGCTCCGCAACGGGAGAGGCCACAACAGTGAGAGGCCCACGTACCGCAAAAAAAAAAAAAAAAAAAAAAAGCCCTTTTTATTTATTGGTTTTATATTGTATGATGGTTAATTTGTATCTCATAATGGTTAATATCAAATTACTTTTGTAGAAAAGAACAGTTGGTTGGTTTTTTTTTGAGAGAAATCATCAGTATTGTTTATTTTCAAGTTTACAATGACTTTTTTTTAAGTATGAAATGCTGTATTGGTTGTACACCACCACCACAGGGGAATAGATCATGGCTAAAATGTTAAATAGATTTTTTTTTTAAATTTTGTTGTTGTTCTTTTTTCAATTAGTTGGATATTAAAGCCCTGTTTGACTCTTCCTTCCAGGTGACCCAAGCTGTCATAATCCAATACCTCTCAGTGACATGCAGAGAAGGGAAGTATACATATAAAAGGAAATAAAAGTCAGACCCACCCATACCTACAGAACAGCTCACCCTAGTAAAGAAATAAATGTCAGGAGTGACATGATGCCCTTAAACGAGCCTGGCTTGATTACAAGCCATAAGAGAACAGGGTTCAAGAGACCGACAGCCCAGGAGGAATGAACTCTGGACTGAGGTGGCAGAAATAGCAACCAGCTCAAAGCTACATTAACAGCCTCACTATCTCAAAGGCATCCTGACCTTATTCCCTCTTCTTACTAACCTCCTCCAGGCCTTTTTTGTTAATCCAGAATTTATGATCCAAGGCATGACATGTTTTAAACTCAAGTCCCATAAAAAGGAAATGACATACCATTCTTAAATTCTGCGATTAGACTGACACATCTTTCTTCTTTATAACATTTCCGGGTTGTCTCATTACAGGAAGTTTCACTAGATCCATAACATGCAGAGCACCCTGTGTTGCTGGACACCTCTTCTTGTGGGGGATCTGGGTAGAGTAAGAGTCATTAACTCAGAACAGTGTTATCACAAATATCACGGTACTGCCTTGGGTGGAAGGGGAAAGGCAGACAAAGACGCTAGCCAGAGAGACCTCTCAGGGTCTCTCTGTATGCTCAGGAATCTCAGATCCTGCCATAAAAATACCAGTCATCCCATCCCATGTCCCACCAAAATATTTACAGCACACAACCTCACAGACCTGCCCTTACAGGCCATCCAGTCTTCAAGAACTGTGGTCAGTGAGGGTGTTGGGATGAGGAGGGAAAGGTAAGATTTTGAGCTAAAACCAACCTATAGCTAATGTCAACGGTAGCCAGCTATTCTGAACATTAGCCAACAGGTGTGTGACTATTACTAAATCTAGCTCTGAACAAATGAACACAGGGCATTATTTAACAACGTGACTTGGATAAAAAAAAAAATTACATTGAGACTCAGCTCTGCTATTAATGAACCATGCTCTATGACTATGGCCACATTTTCTCCTCTTCAAAAAGAAGGCTTTTTTCCCTGGCGGCGCAGTGGTTGAGAGTCCGCCTGTCGATGCAGGGGACGCGGGTTCGTGCCCCGGTCCGGGAAGATCCCACATGCCGCGGAGCGGCTGGGCCCGTGAGCCATGGCCGCTGAGCCTGCGCGTCCGGAGCCTGTGCTCCGCAACGGGAGAGGCCACAGCAGTGAGAGGCCCGCGAACCGCAAAAAAAAAAAAGAAGGCTTTGATCTAAGCCAACAGTTCTCAAATGGTGGTCCAGGGACTCCTGGGCATCCCTGAGACCCTTTCAGGGAGTCCACTAGGTCAAAATCATTTTCATGATAATACTAAGATGTTCTTTGCTTCTTTTACTCTCTTTCTCTCATGAAAATACAATGGAGTTTTCCAGAGGATACATGACATGTGAGATTGCAACAGACTAAGAGAACAAGCAAATCTGAGAACCCAGCTGTATTCTATTAAACCAGAAATTAAGGAGCTTTGAGAAAACATGGAGCAATGCTATTCTTCCCACTAAATATTTTTTGTTTTGGAAAATAGTTATTTCTATGTAAAAACAAATGTTATTAATGGTAACATGTAATGAGTTTTATTATTTTTTAGTCAACTAATAAATATTTTAAAAATTTCTTAGCCTTATTTTTAATACAGTTAATATTGATAGATATAGTCCACAGAAACAAACGTTATTTGGAGTCCTCAATAATTTTTAAGACGTAGAGTCTTGAAAGAGGTCCTGAGGCCACACAATTTGAAAGCTACTAATGAGCATGTAGTACCCTCCCACACATCTCGGAGGGCTGTGATTTCTGTCTTTACTGAGAAAGGGGAAAGCATGGTAGTAGCGCTGGTTTTCCTCATTTGTTTCTCAAGTAGTTGTTGTATGTCAGCAGTTAATGTTACCCAAATATTCACTGAAGTGCCTAGACTTAAGATGTCCACCCAAGAGTGAGAACCATAGGTAGTGCAGGAAGGGACGGAGCAGGGAGGACAGAGGAAGGATGTGGCCAGCACCCACCTATGGTGTCGTTGGTGTCATTGCACGCCTTTCCTTGGCAACACTGGCTTGCAAAATGGAAGGTTTCATTAGCAGATACGTGGACTGTGAAGGTCTCAGCCACGCTGCAATTATCCGCAGAGCAGGCCTTATTCTCATACCATGTGATGTTTTCTCCTACACAAAGGCAAACACAGACTGTCAGTCCTGGGTACAGAGCGTTCAGGGAGGGCAAAGGTCCTGAAGAGCAACTGCTTTAGGCAAGGGCAGAAAACACACCCTCAGCTCAATGCAGTTTGGGGGACACTGGAGAGGGTTTCCTGCAAAAAGAAAAATCCTTCTCCGTGAGGTAGTTCCTTTGTTTAGCAAGAGATTATCAGAGAAGCAGCTTAAATTCCAGGTGAAAGGCTGATGGGGAGCTTAGAAGTGGGTGGTTCAGGCTGACACACCCAGAGCCCACTGAACAGTCTTAGCATCTAAATATAGACAAGTAGATGTGATGGGTCTATGTGCAACACGATGTTGAACCTGAAGTCAATCAAGCTTCTAGACCAGAGCTATCGAATATGGTAGCCCTAGCTCTATGTGGCCACCTACAAATCAGTCCTCAGTCACACTAACCATATTTCAAGTGACCAATAGCTACATGTGGCTACCACATAGGACAGCATTGACATAGACATTAACATCACTGAAGAAAGTTGTACTGAACAGCATGAGTGCAGTTTACAGGAAAGACCAGGAGTAGGGGAACAAGTGAAATGACATTACAAAGAAGCAATCAAACAAAGCCAGAAGATAAGACAGCTACAGGATAAATGGCCCCATTTCTCCAACAAATCAATGGGATTGAGCAAAGAAAGTGGTATTAGTTATTATTAAACAAATTAGACACAATAGACCTAACAGCAAAATGCAATGTGAGGATTTTGTTTGGATCCAAATTCCAATGCATCTACTAGAATACATCTTTGAAACACTTGGAACATTTTTAAGGTGGCCTGGGTATTACAAGAAATTTTTAAATTATAGCTAATTTTCTTAGGTGTGATAATTGTATTGTAGTTACATAAAAAGGGGAAAAAAGTTCTTATCAGAGATGAATAGTGAAGTGTTTATAGGGGAAATAACATGCTATCTAGGGTTGCTTTAAAATATTATGGGGAGAGGGTAAATTAGGAGTTTGGGATTAAAATATACACACTACTGTATATAAAATAAATAACCAACAAGAACCTACTGTATAGCACAGGGAACATACTCAATATCTTGTAATAACCTATAATGGAAAAGAATCCATTTTCCTAAAATGGAAAAGAATTCATATATATGTGTGTCTGTGTGTGAATCACTTTGCTGTACACCTGAAACTAACAGAACATTGTAAATCAACTATATTTCAATAAAAATTTTAAAAATAAAAATAAAATACTATGGGGAAAAAAATAGCAAAATGTTCATTGTTGACACAGGATGGTGGTTACACGGGAGTTCATTATAGTCTTCTACCTGCTTCTGTGTGTGTTTGAAATGTCCATAATAAAAAGTTTAAAATAAGTCAAAATGCTCTGAGAGAGAGGTAACAATCACGCCAGCAGAACACCCTAGAAGGAAGTCTGAGGGAAAATATGTTGGATCTGGAACAGGAAGGAACACTGAGAAGAGGGAAAGGGGGGCAGAAAATGGAAAAATGAAAACACCTAGAGCAAATTGCCTGCTTTGTAATTTAGCTAAGAGCTGCCCCTGCTTCTCACGTTCACTAATACAGGTCTAGCATGAAGTCTGAGTCAGGTGCCGCAATTCCAAGGAGCCACAGGGCTTGTCTGCTTGCTTGGCTCTACCACTGTTACTGACTCCTGCATGCTGCTCCTCCTGAGAGGCGTCTTCATGACCCCCTCTCTCCTTGCACAGCCCAGCCTTAGCCTTGCTTTCCTGGCCAACCCCTCCAGCACCTGCCCTGTGCAAGTTTCAGAAATGGGAATGATGAGCATCCCCCAGGCTCACCTAGAGAAAAGTTCGCCAAGAAAGTGGTACAGCTGATACTGGCATTTGCGGGACACTCAATGGCATTTCCGTCAAAACAGGGGTCTGTCAACGAATTACACTGCACACAACTCAAGGATTCTGGGAAGACAAGATATTCGGTATCGTCAACATTCAGGAGACATTTATAGAGTGTGCTCTGGCCAAAGCACTGCACTCACCTCAGGGTAAAAGAATAGCCAGGATGGCATCCCTTCCCTTTGGGTCCCCCAAACTTTAAGCTGTGAGGTGGAGCCACCCCCATTAAGTTTATCCCCACTGTCCACCATTCCCCAGTGGGAAGACTCAACCTTGACCCACAGCACTGAGTGGTACCACAGGGGGCAGTGTGCACAGAGAGGTCTCATAGCCTCCAACTGCCCACACCTTGACATGAGAGGTCACATGAGGGGATCCCAGGGCACCAAGAGTGAGAAGACCGTGGTGAGGTGGAAAGAGGGGTCTTCATTCCAAAAGGGGGCCATGTGGTTTCCCTCACCTACAGCTGCAACCGTGAGCATGACGATGATACCAGCAAAGAGGAAGCCCTTCATGGTGCTGGACGTATGTCGTTGAGGATGAGGACTGTGGCCGCGGAGCCTTAAGCCAGAAGAGACACAAAGAGGGCAGTCTGGGGAATCAGAAGGCTGCTGGGGAGTGATATTCCCTAGGATTGCAATCAAACTTCAACAGACCCAGCCCATCCTTGTGACAGAAGGAATCAGCATCCTCAGCTGGGAGCACCGAGCCAAGATGTAGATTCCACCCTGCCCTTATACCCACAAAAGTCGGGTTTTCCCAATCCTAGATGCCTGCAAAGGCGTCCACACACAAGTACAAAACACAGCCCAGGGCATTTCCTACAGAGTCACTATGGGTACAAAATGGGCAGAAGTATGACTGCCAACCCCACTGAGGATGGGAGACCAAGAAGAACGCTGGGCTCTCATGTCCCAGAGCATAATGTCCATCCTGTAGTTGGTATCTTGCCACATTCACATAATGCATAGGAGCTCTGTCTCTGCTATCGCCACTCCAACAAGCAGGCACATATTGAGCACTTACTCTTGTTCCAAGCACTTATGTGCATTGATTCATGTAATTCCTCCACCCAGCAGGCAGGTACTATTTTTAGCATCACCTTATTTCAAAGGGGAAATCAAGCCCCAGAGAGGTTAAGTAAAGCACTCAAAGTCAAGGTTGCACTCCTGGGAGGGGTTAGAGCTGGATTTGGCCCAGGCCTCTAACCATACTGACTCTAACACACATGACTCCCAAAGCCCCGGACCTGGACATGCTCAACCTACAGAGCTCAATCAGAAGCCCCAGCACACTTCTGACTGGTCTGTCATCAATCTCTCTGCACATGAAAGTCATCTAATAGCTAAGGTTTAGCTGTATTTATTAAGAGCCTGGGAGTTTGGGGTTAGCAGATGTACACTCTTATATATAGGATGGATAGACAACAAGGTCCTACTATATAGCACAGGGAACTATATTCAATATCCTGTGATAAACCATAATAGAAAAGAATATTTTTTAACATCTTTATTGGAGTATAATTGCTTTACAATGGTGTGTTAGTTTCTGCTGTATAACAAAGTGAATCAGCTATACATATCCATACATCCCCATATCTCCTCCCTCTTTTGTCTCCCTCCCACCCTCCCTATCCCACCCCTCCAGGTGGTCACAAAGCACGGAGCTGATCTCCCTGTGCTATGCGGCTGCTTCCTACTAGCTATCTATTTTACCTTTGGTAGTATGTGTAAGTCCATGCCAGCTGGGACAAAGTGAAAAGAATATTTTTTAAAAAAGAATGTCTATATGTGTATAACTGAGTCACTTTGCTATGCAGCAGAGAGTGGCACAACATTGTAAATCAACTATACTTCAATTAAAAAAAAAGATCCTGAATCAGAGCTCCTAGAATTTTAATTTGCCCATGTATCAAAAAGCATGGAAGGGAAATGTCTGGCTCTGCACTGAGCCCTTATTCATCGTTAGCTCATTTATACTATGAATAGTAACCAGGAGCTACCTGTGGCTACTTACCTTTGGATTCATTTAAGGAATAAAAAGGAAAGATACTGTTTCTCAGTCACCAGCCATGTTCCAGTGCTCAGTGGCCACATGTGGCTGGTGGCTGCTGTATTGGTCAGTGCAAGTATGGAACAAGTCCCAGGCCACAGTGCTGCTGTAAAGATTTTTGCCCACTCCGCAGCTGAGAAAACTGCAGACGGAGGGATAATGGAAGCTGCCCAAGCTCACCCAGCTTGTAAGACGAAAAGTGGGACTCCATTCAGGGTCCTTCCAGGTCCAAAGCCGAGTTGTACCATAATAGCTGCCACTTACTAAGGAGCAACTGACTTTCATTAGGGCGTTGCAGGCCACCGCCTGCATCTCACCTCACCACACCACATACACATGCTCCCCCACATACACACCACACCACACACACACATACATACACTCCACACCCATACATACACACCACACACACACACACACACACACACACACACACAAACACTATGATCCCCTAGTTAACTGATTAAGAGTCGGTGAAAAGAAAGAAATTAGCCCCAATGGAGGGAGACAGACAGCCCATCAATTATCTAATGGCCCCAATAGTTAGAGATCCTAGGAGAAAAATTAAGTATGTTTGGTTTGAAGCTTGTGGCAGATGTTCTGTGCATTGCACCCTGCATCCCCCAATGCCCAGTCACCACTCCAGGCCCAGAACCCCAGGAGAGAGAGAGGTTCAGGGGTTGCGCCTCCTGGGAAGGGCCTCTCAAGCCTTGTAGGTGTAAAGGAAGAGGAGATGGGAGGGCAAGAAAGGAGGGGAAAGAGTCCACAGCAGCCACATCAGTTAAGTGCACAAATCACCTCGGCCCTGCGGTATAGACCTGATGATTCGCCTCATTTTCAGAGGGAAATAATGGAAGCCCAGAGAGGTCAGGACCCTACCTAGGGACATGTAGCAGAAGAGGCAGATCTTGGAGGTGGTGGGACTCAGGGCCCTGGGCACCACCTCTGCAGAAGAGAGGAGCCAGTGAGCTGGGGGTCAGGGCAGGGGCCCCATAGGGAAAATGAGACCAAGTACATCTGTACACCGCTTTGCAAAGTCCTTCCTATTCATCCTATTGTTGGACATTTTCAGCTGTCTGAGAGGGTCTTACCTCAATTGTTCTCATCTTACACAGAGGAGCAAGAGCTCACAGAAGCTGTGAGAAGGACGCAGCACCACACACACACACACACACACACACACTCACACACACACACACAGAGCAAACCCCAGCACCTCTCCACTCCAGCCTTCCCCTTCCCGGGCACTGCTGGAGGAGCAAGAGACTGCCAGGAGAATGCCCTGGACCCCAGCCAGCGCTGAATGCCCTTCCCCTGCTTTCAGCTTCTCCCAGGCTGGGTCCTGTCTCGCAGCCCAGCCCCAGTCCCTTACCTTCTCTGTCTGGCCCAGAGATTGCCCCGAAGAAGGTGGATCCTGGCAGAAGGTTGGAGAAGGTGTGTGAGGGCCCTTATATAGCAGGTGGCTGCACAGTCAGAAAGCACGGCTGCCTACAGGGAGGGGCTTCTGGGCCAGACTGGGCCCTGCCCAGCCCTAGGGACAGAGGTGGCTTAATCCTAGGCAGCTATGATGTTGGTCAACTCTCTGAAGCCTCCAGGAATTGGGAGAAACTTTGGTCAAGACCTGCCTTTGGCAAAATGTGCAAGAGAGCAAGGTGTGTCCCTGGCACTGTCTCATGTTGGCTGTCACCCACCAGGTGGATTCTATGACCGGTTAATGTGTCACAAGCATCCCCTTATCCCAACCTGGTAAAGCTCTCACCTTGATTAGCCCATTTACAGCTGAGGAAACCAAGGCACGTAAGAGAAACATAACAGATTTGCCCAAGGTTACACAGCTGAGACAGGGTCAGAACTCAGAATCAGGTTACATGGGGTTTGTGTGGCTCGGGAAAGGGTCTCAGGTACCCTTGGGAAAGTGTTTGAACTTCACTAAGTCTCAGGGTCCTACAGACAAGACGAGGATAAACTCACTGGATAAACTTACAGGGTAGAGGGACCACAAAGTCCCTGCCTGCAGGATGCCCTATGCACCTCAGTGAGGGGCCTACAGCTACAGCTGCTGCAGCTTCCAACACCCCAGGCAGTTTGTCTGGCAGTGCTGTCTGGGCAGCCACTGTTGGTGAGAGCTCAGGTCAGCCCAGGATTCTCCCAGCCCCGCCCTCACACTGTGCTCTGTGTGCTCCTGGCTTTGAATGTGGATTCGAGTTCCCTTCTCTCCTGCTGTTCCTGCCACTTCAGATATTCACACTCACTCACGCACACATGCAGGCACATGCACACACTCATACACACTCTCACACACACACACACACACACACACACACACACACACACGGGATGGGTGGGGGACTGAGGATTCAGGGGTTGGGGGTACGCATCACACCAACATCTCCAGCCTACAGTTAAACCTTAGAGATCCCTGCTCTTGAAAATACTCCTTGTTCATTGCTGTTCACTCTGTGCTGGTCTGTGGCTCAGCTCTCCCTCTTTCCCCAAACTCGTGCATTTATTCAATATTTTTGGAGGACCCATCATGCATCAGGCCCACTCCAGGCATTTGGGAGGTATTTGAGCAAAGAGACAGAGACTTTGCCTTCCTGGAGTGTAGTCTAGAGGGGGAGACATGACATAAACAAAGCGATAAATAAGCAAATTACAGGGTAGATTAGAATGTGGTGACTGCTCTGGCAAAGAGACAGAGAAGAGCAAAGGTGAGGGATCAACCATACTGGGGGAAAAGGGGGCACATGATTCAATTTTAAATAGAGAGGTCTGCATTGGTCTCATGGAGAAGGCAAAATTTGGGTCATTTCTATAAGCAGAGCCTCTGGCCATCTCTTGTTTTCTCCTTTCTTCCTCTTCTGTCATCAGTCTGACTACAACAGCAATTTCCAAAACAAAGGTAGCTCTCTCCCTAATAGAATCCTATTCAATCTTCACCATAGCCAGCTGGCAGGGCCCAGTGGGGGAAGTGAGAGCAGGAGCAGCCAATGGGATGTGGGTGGGGGAGGGTCTGAGGATAGAGGAGTTGAAGAGCCCACATACGCTGCCTTTGAGATAACAGCCCTGGGTGTGTGTGGAGGGGGGTGGGGTGGGGGGGTGTTGTGCTCCAGTGTCTAGCCAAGGACAGACCGGAAAATCAATCTGATCAATGTTAATTCTTTTCGGAAGGTCTGGGTCTGAATACAGACTTTGCTCCTCATGTCCCGTAAGTTACTTACTAACCTGGCTTGCTGGTCCTGAGCTTCCCATCTGTAGAAAGAGAACAACAGACTGAAGAAACACCTGCTGATTATTTCATCCTGGAATCCTTACCCTGTTCCATTGTGTTTTTTCCAGTGTCATCTAACAGTAATGCCATGGGGGCATTTGATCTTGTGTGATGCAGTGGCAATCCCTGAGCTGGGCTGTGCATGACCACTAACAGCAGGCCTGGGTCTGCCCCTCCCAAGGCCCTGGGCAAGATGAGTATCATTATCCCTTTGACAGATGAGGAGACTGAGCCACAGAGAGGCCTCTCTTCCAGGTCTTCAGATACCAGGGCCAACACAGCTTATGTGGGACCAGCCTCTGCCCATAGAGTTGAGAACATCTACCCAGCTCTCCTCCTCCCTGTTCCAGGGTCACCTCTCTGTCATCACTGCAGGGCTATCAGGGTCCAAGGACTGGGGTCAGTCACAAGGTATTATAAGAAGACACCCAGCTAAAGCAAACCCTCCTGACTAGCCAAGAAGTCCAGGGACCCAAGAGAGACAAGGTCTCAACACACATCCCAACTTTTGCTCTTAAACTAAGGACAGTGGGCACACCTCAGTCACCCTGGCTCCATTATCCCCTTAGAAGAAGACAAGGCTGGCTGTCCTTATGACCACTCTGTGGCGCAATCTGGGACTCACTTGGATCCTGGAGAGTTATCCTAGGGTGTGAACCAGAACCACTGTGGGAAATGGGCTTCTCCCATTTCCCTCGATCATTAGCAGACAAAGCTTTGAGGTGAGTTCTTAGAAGAGTCCACTCTGTTTTGGAATACACATGCAGAGATGTGCAGGATCAGGGCAGGATGGCCAGAGCAGGAACTCCAACAGGTGTCCAAGCCAAGAGCTAAGCAAAGGGTTCAGTCGAGAACCTCCACCCCTGCTTCATCTGCTCTCCATCTATGTTTGCTTCTGGGAGCTTTCATTGACTGGTTTGTTCCTCCACCTTGGAAACGTGAGAACAGGCTAAAAATAATGAAATTGCTGTCCCTAACTGCAGGCACCATGCGGGAGAAATGTGCATGACCTGAGAGATAGTCCATGCTCTGTGTAAGGCGGTAAGCCTCTGAGTCTTGAGTTCCCCTTTTGTCAAATGGGAAAAGCATTGCCACTCACTCCTTAAGAGTAATTCTGAGAGTTAAAGGAGATCCCTTGGACAGACACTTAGTATACATCCATCATGTTGTAGGGACTCCAAAAAATGATTACTCCCACTACAGTTACTGCTCCTAGAGTTTGCACCAGTGACACCACAGCCTAGGGGGACACACCAGGTCACATAGGGCAGGGGTTAAGGTGGGGCCCGACCTCAGAGCACGCTGCTGCCACCTACAAATCGATTAAGCCTGTACCATTAGTTGCATGTTCTCTGAGCCTCAGTTTCCTCACCTGAGAGAAAAGGGACATCCACAATATCCAACTTTTCATAAAGATTAAGAGGAAACACATGGTACTCTTTGCATGGGGTATACACTGTTATAAATTTGGTCCAAGGAAATTTTGCTATGATTACCATCAACTCAGTCACTGACAGTTTTCCTGGGCTTTCTTTGTGGCAGGAAACAAATCAATGTCTAGGACCAAATCAGTAATCATCTCAGGACATTTTCAATATGACCATCTCTCAAAAAACTCCAGGCTCTAAATATATTTTAAGAGTCATGTACCGCAATGTTCATTGCAGCTATATTTACAATAGCCCGGAGATGGAAACAACCTAAGTGCCCATCATCAGATGAATGGATAAAGAAGATGTGGCACATATATACAATGGAATATTACTCAGACATAAAAAGAATGAAATTGAGCTATTTGTAATGAGGTGGATAGACCTAGAGTCTGTCATACAGAGTGAAGTAAGTCAGAAAAAAAAAGACAAATACTGTATGTTAACACATATATATGGAATTTAAGAAAAAAAAATGTCATGAAGAACCTAGGGGTAAGACAGGAATAAAAACACAGACCTACTGGAGAACAGACTTGAGGATATGGGGAGGGGGGAGGGGGAGCTGTGACAGGGCGAGAGAGAGTCATGGACATATACACACTACCAAACGTAAGGTAGATAGCTAGTGGGAAGCAGCCGCATGGCACAGGGATATCGGCTCGGTGCTTTGTGACCGCCTAGAGGGGTGGGATAGGGAGGGTGGGAGGGAGGGAGACACAAGGGGGAAGAGATATGGGAACATATGTATATGTATAACTGATTCACTCTGTTATAAAGCAGAAACTAACACACCATTGTAAAGCAATTATACCCCAATAAAGATGCTAAAAAAAAAAAAAAGAATTATTGCATCTGACATTATAAAACCAGTTTGTCTGCCTGATCTACTAATGTGAACTTCCACTGGGTTGGTGAGAAAGGACAAAAAAAACAACAGACAGGCCTGGTTTGACACCTGTCTACATCAGTTATGAGCTGTGTAACCTGTTTAGGATTCTCAGTATCTCCATCAAAACAAAGGGACAGAGATGTTCATGGTTGCTCATTCACATAGTGGCTGACACACAAAGAATGGCAGCTGCCTTCCCCCCATCCTTTCTCTGACAGTTGAACCTTAAATGTCCTCATTTATTCAACAAATATGTGTTTGGGCATTTACTCTATGCCAGACACTGGGTAGTGTGGTTACAAAGTTAATGAGACATATGAGTTCCTCGCCATCCCTAAAATTTTAAGCTAATAACAGCTACAAACAAACAAGGAAACATTTTTAAAGTAAATAGACAAAGATAATTGCAAATTGAAGATTTGTTATGGAAACAAAATGGTAACTGAGTTAGGAAAGAATAGGGTTGAGGCGGGAAGACCTCTCCAAGAGGTGAGAAGGAAACAGGCAAGGGAAGAGGGAGGTCAGATGTCTCCCAGAACAGAGCAAAAAACATGAGCAATAAAGGTTCCTCAGTGAAGAACATGCCTTGCTGAAGGAACTGGCAAAAAGGCACACCAGTGTATTGAAGAATCACAAGGTTACATCCACACCTTACTGAGCTCATTTCAACATTTTATGTTGGCTCTTCTCACAAACAGCTTAGATGAAGTGCAAAGAGTACCAGGCTTTTTGACAGAAAGTGAGAGTTCAAAACCTAGTTTTGCAATTTACTAGTCAGGTGTTAACTTTTATCCATGAATCACAATTTCCTTACATAAAATGGTAAAATTAGTAATACTTACCTGGGAGAAAATGGATGGTGACTCCCTGCCCTTCATCCATGAAATAGAATGGGAAACAATTAATTTGTCACTGGTTTTATCATTCCTAACGAATGTGGTAGGTGAGCACAGGCTCAGAAACAAGACATCCCTTACAGACCATGTCAAGGTTACTGTGTCCATTTGGAGCAAAGTCATGCTGACTGGGAGACTATACTTTCTTAATATAGGATTGAATTACATTGTCTTGAGAAGAATATTAAGACTATTTTGCTTTCTAGGCAATGAGTGAGGTAACCTGCAATTTTCCCATTGTTGAAGAGTCTGAACTGATCCCAGCTAACCCCCTCGCCCACTCCGTAGCTCATTCTTCCTCTCTTCAGAACCAACAACCCCGGGCAGAGGACAGCCTCCATTAGCAGCTGGCCAGAGCCCAAGGTGATAGCATTGGTGAGATTCCAGAAGGGAACAAGGGATGAGATTCTGTGTCTCTAGGGATGCAGTGGAGTTGAGTTTCCCTGGGGAGTGGGAAGGAGGGAAAGCAGAGATAATACTGGAGGCTTCATAGGAAACAGAGGGAGATAAATCAGGGAGGAGTGAGAAGAGGTAGACCCAGAAGAAAGAAGAATCATCCAGGACCCTCCTTCCCTCCTTCTGCTTCCTCTTTGAGACCCAAGACAGAAGTGAGTTGACTCAGGCTCCTTCTGGATGTATCAGTCTACAGCACCCAACAACCTGTCACTGAATGCACCTCCACCAGTGAGCAAAACTGCCCTGCTTCAGAGAGGTGTTACAACCACTTTCTCATCACTCTGATGACAGATGGTAGTGCTGTTTTTGTTTGTTACTTTTCAACTTAAAATCTAGAAAATCTATGGCAGCTTCAAATATTTGCTTGGGAAACCGGGGGGGCAGACAATTCATTCACTTATTCAGTTTGTCCTAAAGTCAGAAGCTAGAATGGTGAAGGGCCAAGAAGAACTGGCAAGCTTAAAGGAAGAAAAAACAAGTACAAGGGCAGCTGAAGACAGACAATACATAAGGCTATTTCCTGCATCTTGCTTACAAGGCTGTGTCTATATGCTTACTGGTACAGGGACAAGCTTTCCATGCCTTTGGGACTCATTCAAATGGCATACTCCTATAGGGAATACCATGCTATTTCAGAGATTAAAAATGAGTTTTTAAAGGGTGACACAGTGAAAGACCTATACTGACGCTGGTGGCAATAAGGAAGTATGGAATATAAGGCTGGTTTCTATTTCTGGTTTTCATAGGCGGTGTGATTTTGGTCAAAGTCCTTCCCTCATATGTGCCCCAGGAAAGACATTGATAAGTCCAGAATTCAGTCTAGTTTCAATTGTATTATTTTAACAGAACCAACTGGTCTGAGGCTTCAGTCCCCAGAATTTGAATCTCTTTTCTGAATACAAATATGGTTCTTGAGATTGGGCAACCTGACCTTAGTGCAGGCCATGTGCAAACCCATCACGCAAAGCCTTTTAAAACTATCTCATAAGTTAAAATGTATTTGAAAAGTTCATAAGGGAAAAATAAAGACAAAATCCTTGACAAGAGAAAACATGGTCAAAGAAACCTCACATTTTACAAACTGGGTTCCACTTCAGTAATGGCAACATTAGAAGCTCTGTGGATCCCCTCCCCAATGAAATAAGCATAACTGGTGAGAATTATTAAAAATATAACCATGTAAAAAATCTCTGAAATTGTATATACATATATGTGTGTGTATATAGATATATGTATATATGTGTGTGTGTGTGTATATATATATATATATATATATATATATGTATAACTCAAATAGCAACCATAAGTTGGAGTGTGGCTATACTAATATCAGATAAAAAGGATTTAAAATGAAAAAGTATTGCTGGAGATATATGGAGATTTTTATAATGATAAAAGTATCAATCCATCAGGAAGATATAAGGGTTATGAACAGATGTGTACCTAAAGAATACATGAAGATGCCAAACAAGTAGCAAGATAGGAACACAACCCCACCCATTAGCAGAGACACTGCCTAAAATCATAATAAGGTCATAGACACCCCAAAACACACCACTGGACGTGGTCTTGCACACCAGAAAAGCAAGATACAGCCTCATCCACGAGAACACAGGCACCAGTCCCCTCCACCCAGAAGCCTACAAAAACCACTGAAACAATCTTAGCCACTGGGGGCAGACAACAAAACAATGGGAACTACAAACCTGCAGACTGCAAAAAGGAGACCCCAAACACAGTGAGTGAAGCAAAATGAGAAGACAGAGAAATACACAGCAGATGAAGGAGCAAGGTAAAAACCCACCAGACCAAACAAGTGAAGAGGAAACAGGCAGGCTACCTGAAAAAGATCTCAGAGTAATAATAGTAAAGATGATCCAAAATCTTGGAAATAGAATGGAGAAAATACAAGAAATGTTTAACAAGGACCTAGAAGAACTAAAGGGCAAACAAACAATGATGAACAACACAATAAATGAAATAAAAAATTCTCTACAAGAAAACAATAGCAGAGTAACTGAAGCAGAAGGATGGATAAGTGACCTGGAAGACAAAATAGTGGAAAAAACGACTGCAGAGCAGAATAAAGAAAAAAGAATGAAAAGAATTGAGGACAGCCTCAGAGACCTCTGAAACAACATTAAATGCACCAACATTTGAATTATAGGGGTCCCAGAAAAAGAAGAGAAAAAGAAAGGGACTGAGAAAATATTTGAAGAGATTATAGTTGAAAACTTCCATAATATGGGAAAGGAAATAGTCAATCAAGTCCAGGAAGCGCAGAGAACCCCATACATGATAAATCCAAGGAGAAACACTCCAAGGCACATATTAATCAAATTATCAACAATTAAATACAAAGAAAAAATATTAAAGCTGCAAGGGAAGGGCAACAAATAACATACAAGGGAATCCCCATAAGGTTAACACTGATCTTTCACAGAAACTCTGCAAGCCAGAACGGTGTGGCAGGACATATTTAGACTGATGAAAGGGAAAACCTACAACCAAAATTACTTTACCTAGCAAGGATCTCATTCATTTTCCAAAGAGAAATTAAAACTTTTACAGACACGCAAAAGCTAAGAGAATTCAGCACCACCAAACCAAATTTACAACAAGTGCTAAAGGAACTTCTCTAGGCAGGAAACACAAGAGAAGGAAAAGACCTACAATAACAAACCCCAAACAATTAAGAAAATGGTAAAAGGAACATACATAGTGATAATTACCTTAAATGTAAATGAATTAAATGCTCCAACCAAAAGACATAGACTGGCTGAATGGATACAACAACAAGACCTGTATATATGCTGTCTATAAGAGATCCACTTCAGACCAAGGGATACATACAGACTGACAGTGAGGGGATGGAAAAAGATATTCCATGCAAATGGAAATTAGAAAACACTGGAGTAGCAATTCTCATATCAGACAAATTGACTTTAAAATAAGGACTAACACAAGAGACAAAGAAGGACACTACATAATGATCAAGGGATCAATCCAAGAAGAAGATATAACAATTATGAATATTTATGCACCCAACATAGGACCACCTCAATACATAAGGCAAATGCTTACAGCCATAAAAGGGGAATTTCACAGTAACATAATAATAGTGGGGGACTTTAACCCCCCACTTTCACCAAAGGACAGATCATCCAAAATGAAAATAAATAAGGAAACACAAGCTTTAAATGACATAATAGACCAGATAGATTTAATTGATATTTATAGGACATTCCATCCAAAAACAACAGAATACACTTTCTTCTCAAGTTCTCATGGAACATTCTCCAGAATAGATCATATCTTGGATCACAAAACAAGCCTTAGTATATTTAAGAAAATTGAAATCATGTCAAGTATCTTTTCCAACCACAACACTATGAGACTAGATATCAAAAACACGAAAAAAATCTGTAAAAAAATACAAATACATAGAGGCTAAACAATAAACTGCTAAATAACCAAGAGATCACTGAATAAATCAAAGAGGAAGTCAAAAAACACCTAGAAACAAATGACAAAGAAAACACAACAGCCCAAAACCTATGGGATGCAGCCAAAGCAGTTCTAAGAGGGAAGTCTATAGCAATACAATCCTATCTCAAGAAACAAGAAACATCTCAATAAACAACCTAACATTACACCTAAAGCAAATAGAGAAAGAAGAACAAAAAAACCTCAAAGTTAGAAGAAGGAAAGAAATCATAAAGATCAGATCAGAAATAAATGAAAAAGAAATGAAGGAAATGATAGCAAAGATCAATAAAACTAAAAGCTTGTTCTTTGAGAAGATAAACAAAATTGATAAACCATTAGCCAGAGTCATCAAGAAAAAAAGAGAGAAGACTCAAATCAATACAATTAGAAATGAAAAAGGAGAAGTAACAACTGACACTGCAGAAATACAAAGGGCCATGAGAGACTACTGCAAGCAACTATATGCCCATAAAATGGACAACTTGGAAAAAATGGATAAATTTTAGAAAAGCACAACCTTCCGAGGCAGAACCAGGAAAAAAATAGAAAATATAAACAGACCAATCACAAGCACTGAAATTGAAACTGTGATTTAAAATCTTCCAACAAACAAAAGCCCAGGACGAGATGGCTCCACAGGCAAATTCTATCAACATTTCGAGAAGAGCTAACACCTATCTTTCTCAAACTCTTCCAAAATACAGCAGAGGGAGGAATACTCTGAAACTCATTCTACAAGGCCACCATCATCCTGATACCAAAACCAGACACTGATGTCACAAAGAAAGAAAACTACAGGCCAATATCACTGATGAACACAGATGCAAAAATCCTCAACAAAATACTAGCAAACAGAGTCCAACAGCACATGAAAAGGATCATACATCATGATCAAGTGGGGTTTATCCCAGGAATGCAAGGATTCTTCAATATACACAATTCAATCAATGTGATACACCATATTAACAAATTAAAGGGGAAAAACCATATGATCATCTCAATAGATGCAGAAAAAGCTTTTGACAAAGTCCAAACCTATTTATGATTTAAAAAAAACCTCCAGAAAGTAGGCATAGAGAGAACTAAACTCAACATAATAAAGGCCATATATGACAAAGTCACAACCAACATCATTCTCAATGGTGAAAAACTGAAACCATTTCCACTAAGATCAGGAACAAGACAAGGTTGCCCACTCTCACCACTATTATTCAGCATAGTTTTGGAAGTTTTAGCCACAGCAATCAGAAAAGAAAAAGATTCCAAGTCAGAAAGCAGAAGTAAAACTGTCACTGTTTGCAGATGACAAGATACTATACATAAATAATCTTAAAGATGCTATTGGAAAACTACTAGGACTAATCAATTAATTTCATAATGTAGCATGATACAAAATTAAGGCACAGAAATCTCTGGCATTCTTATACACTAATGATGAAAAATCTGAAAGTGAAATCAAGAAAACACTCCCATTTACCACTGCAACAAAAAGAATAAAATATCCAGGAATAAACCTACCTAAGGAGACAAAAGACCCGTATGCAGAAAATTATAAGACACTGATGAAAGAAATTAAAGATGTTACAAACAGATGGAGAGATATACCATGTTCTTGGATTGGAAGAATCAACATTGTGAAAATGACTCTACTACCCAAAGCAATCTACAGATTCAATGCAATCCCTATCAAACTACCACTGGCATTTTTCACAGAATTAGAACAAAAAATTTCACAATTTGTATGGAAACACAAAAGACCCCTAATAGCCAAAGCAATCTTGAGAACGAAAAATGGAGCTGGAGAAATCAGGTTCCCTGACTTCAGACTATACTACAAAGCTACAGTAATCAAGACAGTATGGTACTGGCACAAACACAGAAAGATAGATCAATGGAACAAGATAGAAAGCCCAGAGACAAACCCACGCACATATGGTCACCTTATCTTTGATAAAGGAGGCAGGAATATACAGTGGAGAAAAGACAGCCTCTTCAATCAGTGGTGCTGGAAAACTGGACAGGTACATGTAAAAGTATGAAATTAGAACACTCCCTAACACCATACACAAAAATAAGCTCAAAATGGATTAAAGACCTAAATGTAAGGCCAGACTGTATCAAACTCTTAGAGGAAAGCATAGGCAGAACGCTCTATGATATAAATCACAGCAAGATCCTTTTTGACCTACCTCCTAGAGAAATGGAAATAAAAACAAAAATAAACAAATGGGACCGAATGAAACTTCAAAGATTTTGCACAGCAAAGGAAACCATAAACAAGACCAAAAGACAACCCTCAGAATGGGAGAAAATATTTGCAAATGAAGCAACTGACAAAGGATTAATCTACAAAATTTACAAGCAGCTCATGCAGCTCAATAACAAAAAACAAACAACCCAATCCAAAAATGGGCAGAAGACCTAAATAGACATTTCTCCAAAGAAGATATACAGATTGCCAATAAACACATGAAAGAATGCTCAACATCATTAATCATTAGAGAAATGCAAATCAAAACTACAATGAGGTATCACCTCACACCAGTCAGAATGGCCATCATCAAAAATTCTAGAAACAATAAATGCTGGAGAGAGTGTGGAGAAAAGGGAACACTCTTGCACTGTTGGTAGGAATGTAAATTGATAGAGCCACTATGGAGAACAGTATGGAGGTTCCTTAAAAAACTACAAATAGAACTATCATATGACCCAGCAATCCCACTACTGGGCATATACCCTGAGAAAACCTTAATTCAAAAAGAGTCTTGTACCAAAATGTTCATTGCAGCACTATTTACAATAGCCAGGACATGGAAGCAACCTAAGTGTCCATCAACAGATGAATGGATAAAGAAGATGTGACACATATATCCAATGGAATATTACTCAGCCATAAAAAGAAATGAAATTGAGTTATTTGTAGTGAGGTGGATGGACCTAGAGTCTGTCATACAGAGTGAAGTAAGTCAGAAAGAGAAAAACAAATACCGTATGCTAACACATATATATGGAATCTAAAAAAATTAAAAAAAAAAGACCATGAAGAACCTAGGGGCAAGACTGGAATAAAGACACAGACCTATTAGAGAATGGACTTGAGGATACGGGGAGGGGGAAGGGTAAGCTGAGACAAAGTGAGACAGTGGCATGGACATATATACACTACCAAACGTAAACTAGTTAGCTAGTGGGAAGCAACCACATAGCACAGGGAGATCAGCTCGGTTCTTTGTGACCGCCTGGAGGGGTGGGATAGGGAGGGTGGGAGGGCGGGAGATGCAAAAGGGAAGAGATATGGGAACATATATATATGTGTAACTGATTCACTTTGTTATAAAGCAGAAACTAACACACCATTGTAAAGCAATTATACTCCAATGAAGATGTTTTAAAAAATGGGCAATAGATCTGAACAGAAATCTCACAAAAGTTATGCAGATGAGAAACAAACATATGAAAGTATATTCAGCATCATAAGTCATTAGAGAAATGCAAATTAAAACAACAATGTGATGCCACTACACACCTATTAGAATGGCTAAAATCCAAAATACTGACAACACCAAATGCTGACAAGGATGTAGAACCACAGGAACTCTCATTCAATTGTTAGTGGGAAAGCAAAATGGTAGGAGTAGGAATTATATCAATAAATCCACAATATACTTAATAACATATGTATGTTCAGGGTACTGGGTCAGGCACCAGAGATCCTGTGTCTTGTTAACAGCTAATATTTTTGAGTGCTTATCTTTCTCCAGGGAAGTTTATTTTTGTTAGCTGGAATCCTGTACATAGATTATATATATACTCATTAAATACTCATAGAAACACCATAGGGTAAACCTTATTATTATTTCTATTGTAAGATATGCAAACATGAGTCTCACAGAGGTAAATTAACTTGCTGAATGTAAATGATATAAAGATGTAGAGAGTCAGTGAATTTGGAGAAGAGAAGCCATTATCCTGGAGGATAGTGAAAAATGCCAGACCTTCTCTCCTAAGGCTGGTAGGGATTCCCAGAAACACAAAGAGGAGGAAGGGAGTAAGTAGATAAAGACATATTTGAGTATGCTGACATTTTAGGGACTATCCACTAAGATGACCTACTTTATGGCCAACTTTTTCTGTCAAGTCAATTTCCAGGAAATTCCAAGAGAGTTTTAAGACATCAAATTATTTCTGGAGAGAAATCTCGAGCTTGGTGAGAACAGCCCCATAAGACGCAGGTCCTGGGGTTCAGATGATGTTAGCCCCTTATTCCACTCTCAGCCTTCCATTTTCATTTAGACCTTATGAAGATGTGATCAAAGTGCTTAGCATTCAGTAGGCCTCAATAAATCATAGCTGTTAGCATGTAGCATAGCTTATGATGTTGTGTTCCATTATATTACTGTTTATCATTGCTACCTGGGAGTTAAATTATAAACTCAGTCTGCAATGGGCTGAACAAGATATTTGTAAATTCACATCAGACAGAATATCTTCTGGGCCAGTAAGAACTTTTCAAACTCTTTGATCATGACCAATTTTAAGAAATAGATTTCACATTGCAACCCAATACATACACACACCGAAATCAAGCAAGACCCCATGGGGCCTTCCCAAGGACAGAATCCCTATGTCCTCCACCTCTTGTTTGTAAAATACTTCTAGCCTCTGAGACCTTCCTGAGTTCCAAAGAGCAAATTTAATCAGAAAAGTTAACCAGTCAAGCAAGACAAAATAATAATAGTTTAGCCATAAAACAAAGTCAAGGATTGTTAGTTCTTCCTCAAGGGCTATAGATAATATCCAGAGCCATATCCTTGAGTTGTTTTAGAGATACTAAAACCCCCACCAGTTGGAAAAAGTTAACCAGAAGGTTGATGACTGTGATATGCAAAACATCACACTATTATCTAACCATCAGCCAATCAGAAAATTGTGAACAAACTGATCATGCATCCTGTGACACTCTCCCTCACACTGTGTTTAAAAACTCTTCCCTAAAAGCCATTGAGGAGTTTGGGTCTTTTGAGCATGAGCTGCCCATTCTCCTTGCTTGGCACCCTACAATAAACGCTGTACTTTCCTTCACCACAACCAGATGTCAGTAGATTGGCTTTGCTCCATGTTAGGTGAGCAGACCCAACTTCAGTTCAGTGAAAACACAACTTGAATAAGTTTCATAAAATAATACTTAATCCTTAGTACAAGCAATCTAATATTCTCTATTCTATTTCCTCTTTTGTTTTGTTTTACTTTGCTTTGTTTTGTTTTTTCTATACTGATGGACAGAAAGTATGGCAATTATGATCACAGACTCTAGGGACAGCCCAATTGGGTTTAAATTCTACTTCTGAAGTTGAAGGATACAAAATTGACAAACAGAAATCAATTGCATTTCTATACACTAAGGATGAAATAGGTGAAAAAGAAATAAAGAAAACTATTCTGTTCACAGTAACATAAAAACATTAAAATACTTCAAAATAAGTTTAACCAAGGAAGTGAAATATCTGTACATGAAAACCACAAAACTTGCTGAAAGAAGTCAAAGAAGATGCAAACAAATGGAAAGACATCCTGTGTTCACAGATCAGAAGAATTAATATTGTTAAAATGTCCATACTACCCAAATCCATCTATAGATTCAATGCAATCTCCATCAAAAAAGCAATGACATTTCTCACAGAAATAGAAAAAACAATCCTAAAATTTGTATGGAACCACAAAAGACTCCAAATATCAAAAACAATCCTGAGAAAAAAGAAGAAAGCCAAAGGTATTACACTGTCTGATTTCAAACTATACTACAGAGCCACAGTAACAAAAACAGTATGGTACTGGCACAAAAATAGACACATAGACCAATGGAACATAATAGAGGGCCCAGAATTAAACTCCTGTTTATACAGTCAACTAATACTCAACAAGGAAGCTAAAAGCATCCAATAGGGAGAGGATAGTCTCTTTAACAAATGTTGGGAAAACTGGACAAACACGTGCAGAGCAATAAAATTGGACCCCACAAAATTACTCACAAAAATTAACTCAAAATGAATGAAAAACTTAAACATAAAACCTGATACTATAAAACTCCAAGAAGAAAGGTTAGGGAAAGAAAAAGCACTCCTGGACAGTGGTTTTGGAAATGATTTTTTAGGATATGACACCAAAAACACACACAAAAAAGCAAAAATCAGCAATTGGGACTACACAAAACTTAAGAGCTTTTGCAAAGCAAAAAGCAAACAAACAAAAACCACTTACAAAATAAAAAGATAACCTACAGAATTGGAGAAAAATTTTGAAAACCATATATTGGATAAGGGGTTAATATCCAAAATATATAAAGAACTCATACAACTCAGAATCCAAAAAATCCAGTTAAAAAATGGACAGAAGAACTAAATAGACATTTTTCCTAAGAAGACATCCAAATCACCACAGGCACATGAAAATATGCTCAACATCACTAAACATCAGGGAAATGCAAATCAAAACCACAATGAGATACCACCTAACACTTATTAGAATGGCTATCATCAAGAAGACAAGAGATATGTTGTCAAGGACATGGAGAAAAGGGAACCCTTATAAACTGTTAGTGGAAATGTAAATTAGTTTAACCACTATGGAAAACAATATGAAAGGTCTTCAAAAAATTAAAAATAGATCTACCATATGTGACCCAGCAATTCCACTTCTGGATGTATACCCAAAGGAAATGAAAACAGGATATCAAATATATATGTACACTCCCATGTTTATTGCAGCATTATTCACAAAAGCTAAGATATGGAAACAATCTAAATGCCTATCAACAGATGAATGGATAAAGGAGATGTTTTATACATATATATATATATATAACATGTAATGAAATATTATATATATAATGGATATTATATACATATTATATATACATAATGGAATATTATTCAGCCATGAGAAAGGAGGACATCCTGCCATTTGCAAAGACAACATGGATGGACCTTGAGCACATTATGCTAAGTGAGATAAGTCAGACAGAGAAAGACAAATACTGTATGATATCACTCATATGTAAAAATTTTAAAAACCTAACTTGTAAAAACAGAGAATAAAATGGTAGTTACCAGGTGTGTGGGGGTGGTGAAGAGACAGGACAAATGTTGTTTAAGGCTATAACTTATAACAAGTAGTAAATAAGCCCAAGAGATACAATGCACAATACAGTGAATATAGACAACAATATTGTATTATTATAATCATCAAACTTGCTAAGAGACTAGGACTTAATTATTCCAGCTACTTAAAAGAAAGGATAATTATGTAATGTGATAGAGGTGCTAATTATCCTTACAGTGGAAATCATATCAATGTATAGAACTAAAATGTTGTAACTCTTAAATTTACAAAATATTATATGTCAAATATATTTCAATATAAATACATAAATATCCCAGTTCTGCCAGGTATTAACTCTGTGACTTAAGGGCTCTGTGCCTTAGTTTTCCCTTGTGAAAACTGGAAATAATAATAGCCCTACTCATAGGGTGGACATGAAGGTTAAATGAGGAAATACATGTAGAGCACTTCAGACAGAGCTTGACAGTGAGGGATGTTTACATGTTTGTACAGTGACAATAATTACTATTTGTAAAAGCTAGTCAAGACCCACTGTATTGACTTTATGACTCAGTAACAGGTCAGAGCCAGTAGTTTAGAAACCATAGTCTAGGGGCTTCCCTGGTGGCGCAGTGGTTGAGAGTCCGCCTGCCGATGCAGGGGATGCGGGTCCATGCCCCGGTCCCGGAGGATCCCACATGCCGCGGAGTGACTGGGCCTGTGAGCCATGGCCGCTGAGCCTGCGTGTCCAGAGCCTGTGCTCTGCAACAGGAGAAGCCACAGCAGTGAGAGGCCCGTGTACCGCAAAAAAAAAAAAAAAAGAAAGAAACCATAGTCTATACTATAACCTGGACTGAGACCTTCAGATCTGAATAGGCTGCCCAGCCACACAGCACCCAAGGAGGGAAGTGTCTGCCGCCAGTGTGAGCAGGCTCCCAAGCAAGCAGTCAGCAGAGCTGGACCCTGTCACACAGATGTCACCAGGCTGTCTGCACCCTCACGTCATGGTAGTATCCCCTCTCTGTGATTCACAGCTTACCAGGACACCTTAGGACCATCTGCTACCTTTCAGTCCTTGCTCACTGAATAGAGAGGCTGCATTGGTGAAGAAGAAGCTGCTCCTCATGATAACATAAAAGGGGGATATGTCAGTGGCAAGATTTCCTTATTCTGCTAACTAGGGCCAGAGACAGAGAATTTGGAGCCTACAGTCAGGGAAGAGGAGGTCTGCTGAAGTGCTCTCACTTTCTTTCCAGGGAGAGGGGTGCCTTATCATAATGGAGAAAGCTAGGGGCCAAAGAGCCATTCTGCAAGGGCCCCTGCCAAGGACCACTGCTGACATCGGCTCAGAGAAGGCTGCAGTGTTGATGAGACCTCACGCAATGAGAAAAGTAAGGTGTTAGTAACATTGCATGTGACAGTATAAAAACCAGTGGGAAGGTAGAACCTTAAAAAGTTGCATCTTTTCCATCTTTGACACTCCTGAAAGTGACCCCTTGGCCCCAGCAGCAGCGCTTCTCACACCCCTGATTCATACCCCTTCACAGTGCCCAGGCATTTGAATCTAATGCTGGCTTGACCCAGAGGAAGCAGGAGTCCATGAAGGCAGCCATTCTGTGTGTCAGAAAGGAAAGTTAACAGCCCTGGGATTACTTCTGTCGTCCAGAAAGCAGAAATTTTCTCATAAATGTCAGTGTCACATATGAAGGACCAAGGAGCCAACCTATTGGCCATGATGTGACAATCTGAGCAGCAAATATTAATATATAAGCAAGACTCTGAAAGACCATGAGTTCACAGTGACCCTCAAAGAAAAAAGTTCAGCCAGTGGAAGGTAATATTTTCATTTCTATCCAGTTTACCAAGTAGGGAAGGGTAATAGCCTGGATAACGGGCCCCAAATATATTAGTTCCTAATCCCTGGAACCTTAGAATGTTACCTTAGATAGCAAAGACTTTGCAAATGTGATCAAGTTAAGGATCCTGCATTGGGATCCTGGGTGATGTGGGTGGACCCTAATTGCCATCACAAGTGTCCTTATAAGATACAGGCAGGAAGAGATTTGACACAGAGAAGAGGAGAAGGTGATGTGTTTGTGAAGGCAGAGATTGGAGGGATGCAGCCTCAAGCCAAGGGATGCCAGCAGTCAGGAGAAGCTGGAAGAGGCAAGAGATGGATTCTCTCCCAGAGCCTCTGGAGGGGGTGTGACCCTACCAACACTTGGATTTCAGTCCAGTGAAACTGATTTCAGGCTTCTGGCCGCCAGAACTGTGAGGGAATAAATTTACGTTGTTTTGAGCCACAGCTGAATGGTAATTTGTTACAGCAGCCCCAGAAAGCCGATACAGGAAGTGTTCACGGGAAATGAGTTTTTGCTTCTTCTGCTAAGTACAGACTTACAATGGTTTGACTCATGTTTTTTTGACTTCACAATGGTGCAAAAGTAATACGCATTCAGTAGAAACCATACTTTGAATTTTGAATTTTGATCTTTTCCTGGCTGGCAATATGTGGTACTATACTCTCTCATGATGCTGGGCAGTGGCAGTGAGCCACAGCTCCTAGTCAGCCATGCAGTCATGAAAGTAAACAACCAATACACTTAGAACCATTCTATACCCATACAACCATTCTGTTTTTCACTTTCAGTGCTATATTTAATAAATTACAAGAGATATTCAACACTTTATTATAAAATAGATCTTGTGTTCTTTGATTTTACCCAACTTTAAGCTAATATTAGTATTCTGAGAACATTTTTTAAAATTTTATTCTTTTTTATGGCTGAGTAGTATGCCATTGTGTGTGTATATATATATATATATCTCGCATCTTCTTTTTTCAATATTTATTTATTTGGTTGCATCAGGTCTTAGTTGAAGCACATGGTATCTTTGTTGTGGCATGTGGGATCTTTCTTTGCAGTGCATGGACTCTTCCTTGCAGCACGTGGACTTCTTTCTAGTTGTGGCATGGGCTCAGTAGTTGTGGCACACAGGCTTAGATGCCCCGCGGCATGTGGGATCTTTGTACCCCCACCAGGGGTCAAACCCGTGTCCCCTGCATTGGAAGGTGGATTCTTAACCACTGGACCATCAGGGAAGTTCCAGCGTTCTGAGAACTTTTAAGGTAGGTTGGACTAAGCTATGATGTTTGGTAGGTCAGATGTATTAAATGCATGTTCTACGTATGACATTTTCAGCCTGCAGTGGGTTTATTGGAACTTACCCCTTGTAAGTTGAGGAAAATCTGCACACGTCATTTTCTGTATAAGCAGGAGGAGGGGAAAAGATTAGGATCTAACTCTAAATGTACCAAATAGAAGCAGATAAAACAAGATGAACCAGGAGGAGGGGGTTCAAGAGCGTGTTCCACAGGGAAGAAGGAGCCAAGTTCCTAAAGGAAAGCTCATTCACCTAGATTCAATGCCCTGACAAAGATCCTCTCCCTGACCAAATTCTAGCCAGGCTCCTCTTCTCCACTGGACCTCACCCTGGCCTATAAAGACTTGCACAAAACCCCAACATAGTTTCTAACGGCTCAAGACCACAACCCTAGGATGACCCCAACTTAAAAATCCCTACTGAGAAAACCCAAGGCTGCCAGAAGAATTGACTGCTCCAGCCAGCACCTGTTTCCCAACCTGTGTGGAAGGGCAGCGGCCTAACTTCTATAAGCACCAGTTAGCTAACGCAGATGGGCTTAACATGGACCAATCCCCTCTTCACTATTTTTGTAATTTTTCACTTCCCTGTCTCTGCTCAAGCCCCTGGACCCCTCAATTGCCCATCCTTAGTCCCTCATTCTCTCTTTAAAACCTCCTATCACCCCTGTACAAATCAAAGTTGAGTTCAATTCATGCTGGACTCTTTTCCCTACTGAAATTGTATATTACTGATTAAAATCTGTCCTTACCACTTTAGCTAGTCCAGGTTTCTTTATCTTTGACTCCTACACATCCTGGAAATTGGATCCTCCAGGGCCCACTGATTATAACAGAATACTGAGGAGGATTCCAGGGTGTTTAACTCTGCTACCAGGTCAGGTCTTCATACCACATTGATCAGGCTCTTAGATACACAGCACTGGCCAAGTCAACACCAAGAGAACACAACTGGGGAAAGACTACATTGTAAAAACAAAACAAGAGGGCTTCCCTGGTGGCGCAGTGGTTGGGAGTCTGCCTCCCGATGCAGGGGACACGGGTTCATGCCCTGGTCCGGGAAGATCCCACATGCCGCGGAGCGGCTGGGCCCGTGAGCCATGGCTGCTGAGCCTGCGCGTCCGGAGCCTGTGCTCCGCAACGGGAGAGGCCACAACAGTGGGAGGCCCTTGTACCGCAAAACAAAACAAAACAAGACAAAACAAAAAACTTATGAGAACAGTGTGGACTTTAAAGTCTTACTGACATGTTTAATGGAGATCACTTAAGAGAGGTAGTTTTGAATCACCTGGAACTACATACATATGTCAGGACCCAAATGAGAGCTACCTGCTCAGTTACCCAGACCAAGGACGTGGCTGGAAGGATACCATTTCTGCTTTAAAGTTCTGGTAAGATTACAGCACGATGGGGAGGAGTAAGAATAGTGATATTCATGAGACCTGAGGGAGGCAAACCCTAAGAAAGAGTAGGACAAAAAGGAAGAAAAGGTACACAATTATCCATCAATTCCTGGCGTTAGAGCAGTTAGAAGCAGTGCTGGTGTCCCCACAATGGTGGACTTTGCAATCCTATAAAGCTGTGCATACCTTCTCAGTGCACTAAAAGGATTAAATTGTTTCACAGGCAGCTGACACATCAGGCTGTGACTAATTCAACACGTAGAAGTGTTTTGTTCATTTTACAATGAATGCATTTGGGGAAATGTAATTTGTTAAACCCAAGTACAGATATTTAGATGATTGATGATTGTTTGCTATGTTTAAAAAAAGCTAATTGTTAGCATAAGATTAGCTGCATGGGTATTAAATAGCATGTGTCAGGCCTCAGGCAATACAGAATCCTCTCCACTGATGAACTCTAGGAGGTGTGAGGTGTGATGCACAACTTTACTTTTTCCTTCTTAGAAAGAGGGAGGCTGGGAGGAGGAAGGGAGTTTCCAGAGTTCTGATGGGAAAGGATGAACGGAAGGCTTATCTGTACTTAGCCCCACACCCAGGCAATGGCCAATGTGACTGGGTGGAGGAGAGAGCCTCAGGACCATCCTTACTTGGGGTGGGGTAGGCAGGAGGGTGGAACACTGGATTTTGTTTCTCTCTCTAGGCAGAGCAAGTGGGGAGAGGTACACAGGTCCCAAGTGCTGCCTCTCCTCTTTGCCCCTAACCCTAATTCCCACTCAGCAACTTCTCAAAGGTGTATTCTTCCCGGGGTTCCATCTGAGCTCAAAGAGCAAGGCAGCTGGGTGGGGGTATCAAATCCAAGATATCATGTCCCGTCTGCCCTATGTGCACCAGCTTGGGGCCTCCAGAGCTCACTGAAGCTGTGAAGGGGCAGAGGTAGGACTCAACAACAAGGCTACTGACTCCAAACCAACCCCAAGACCACAGCTGCCCCCATCACCTGTCCTACTGCTGCATGCTCCTGTCAGACACAGCTTGGATCCCCAGAACCTTCTGTGGTCCCAACACATGTTTTATCCATGCTTCACATAGATCTCAGGCCACTCTGGAGATCTCATGAAGCACATCGGGCCCTCCCATCCCCTCCCCCCACCATTTCCATATGGGTGGCATCTGCTTACAGTAAAAGCCAGGGGCAGGTAAAGGAGCAGGTTAATCATTTAGAGCATTTCCCTGTACATTTATGATGGAGTTACTGTGCAACTCATGGGCCTCAGCATACAGAAGACCACCTCCAGAGAATTCCTGGCAACAACCCTGCAATCAGATTATGGAGCCCTGGTTGAAACACAGCTTCCTCAGTAGCAGTGGTGAGGGGTGGGAGGAGTGTCAGTCCTCTCAACTGTTCTTTGGGGTAAGGTTGCTCTCAGCTGGGTTTGACATCTATAAGCTAGAAAAAAATTAACATCACACAAACACACACATTAGGCCCAAAACACTCAGCCTTCCCCCAGGGGAGCCCCTCTCAAACATGGTGTTTTCTACAGGTTTCCAATGAGCTTTGAGGTGTGTCCAAAGCAAACTTTAATAACTGAAGAACCGCCCCCCACCCCACCCACTGAGGAGGTCACCTTTTCCTCAGGTCCAGAACTCTCCCTCTCCAGAGTGCCATTCTGGTGTCTCCATCTCAACCAGGATATTGATGGGGAACTGAAATTCAACACCACTCCAGCTAAGCTCAACTTGGCTTCTCAAACCTGTTTATTCTCCTATTCCCTCTCCCATTGTAGGCACTGGTACTGTAAACCAGCCAGTCAGCCACTCCAGAAACCAGAGTCATCTTAAATTGTTCCATCTCCTACTAATGTTTCTGGCCTCTTAACTGGGACATACACAGTCCCAAGCTAGCTCACCAGACCACAGTTCTAATTTCTGTTGAGGTTTACCTCTTTATGAGGGAAGAAGATCAAAGAGCTTCTCTCCAGCACCAAAGGAGACTAGCACATATCTGTCCCCTTCTTGGTTTCCACACCCACTCTGTGGTGCCCTCTTCACCCTCAGCCCCACTCCCTCCGCCTGCCCTTCGGCCGCACATTTCTGACATGAGCTCAGATTTAGTTGAGCAGCAATAATCCCCATGCTGGCCAGTTACTCAAACTGGGAAGTGGGTGCCCATGTAGCCTGCCAGCGCTTCCAGCCTGGAAGATTAAGGTGAGGATAGCCATGTCCATAGTGAGCACCAGCTACAATCTAACAGGGGAAGACAATTCCAGGCACCCATCTGTAAGGGGAGGCTCAACCAGAAGGGGCATCATTGTGGAGTCAAACAACCTGCCGCTAGGGCCTCCAGTTTATGCTCCCCATAGCCAGCACCCAAATACAATCCTTCCTGCTGGCTGCACCCACATGTGTACCCATCCATGGAAGCTCTGTAACCTCTCTCTTCCCACCAAAACTGTTCTTGGGAGCAACTTGAGATTTGCATTCACACCACTGTGAATCAGAGCCGCTGAATTCCCCCCAGCCCCAGGGACTTGCACA
This sequence comes from Leucopleurus acutus, assembly GCF_964270905.1. Lineage (NCBI taxonomy): Eukaryota > Metazoa > Chordata > Mammalia > Artiodactyla > Delphinidae > Leucopleurus > Leucopleurus acutus. The sequence goes on from NC_139145.1 coordinate 15,350,929, forward strand.
TGTGAAGCACCTGTCACTATGGACTTCCAGCTTGGACGTTTCTAAGAGAGAGGGGCTCCCATCTCCCACCTCCAGGAGAGACTGATCCAGGCCAGCATACAGCGGTATGCCATGAGGTGGATACAGAGGGACACAGTGTGTGGCCCAGGCCCTGAGAGGCAGAGGCAGGGGCCTGTTCTTAGCCTCACTCCCTGATCATAGCCTGAGACACATCCCCTCACCTGGCCAGGCAGCAGCACGCAGCGGCACTGTGCAGGGAGAAGCACACCCTTTGCAGGAGGCTTGGGCAGAGCGAAGAGACACCACATGTCTGACAAAGTTCTTTGTAAACTGTGGAGAACCAGAGCTGTGAATGGTTTAGTGTGTGCCCTGTGATAATAATGACAGGAGAGACTGCCATTGTTGAGGGGATGGAAAAGCTTCCTGAAACAATAAACACACAGACATCAGTGTTCATGTTACTTGAGCCCTACAGTGAGCCCATCACTAGTGCTTTCTCCTTTGACTCTGAGAACTGAATGTCCATGCTTCATGGGGGCAGCAGAGTGTGACAAATGTCACCTTTTGCCGAAGCAAGGATTCATGGTCATACTACCTTGCACAGAGTGGGGAATGTCAATCCAACATATACCCAGGAGGGCTAGAACAGAAATAAAGTCACTGGATTTTGGAATCAAAAGAATCTGAATTCAAACTCAGCCCCTAACTGTGCAATAGGTGCTCATGATTTGGCCTTTCCAAACCTCAATGTTTTCATCAGTGTAGTAACAATAATAGCAGTAGCTGCTACTTATTGATCATTCACTACATACCAAACATGGCACTAAATATTTTACATTTCACTGGATTGTCCAAAGAGCTATGAGTTGGATGTTATCATGAGGGAAATAATATCTTCCTTAGGGTAATGTTATAAGAACCAAATGAGGTAATATATGCAAACCATAGTTGGTGCTTTAAAAACTGCAATTGAGTCCAGCTCTGTGAAAGATATGGTAGGAGGTGGGGAAGAAGCAGGGTAGGAGGAGCTTAAGAAAAGAAGTACAAAACTTAGATGTAAACTTCAAGAAGGTTATAGACAGTTGGGAAAATAAGACATGAGTGCGTGAACCAGAAAACTGTGAGACGCTCTCCCTGCCATGGGAGAGTAGAATTTCTCTAAGGAGGGATACAAACAGATTTTGAGGAAGCAGAGAATAAAGAAGAGGGAATACCAAGCTGGGGGAAAAGTAAGCCAAGATATGAAAACAGGTGGAGACTTTAGGGTCATGTGCTGGTGAGGGCCTGGACAAGAGTACCTGCTATTTCACATTGTGCTCTGCTATCTCAGGGCAAACCATGAGTCACTCCCCTGACAGATCTTGGCTCTTCACATAGTTGCAATCAGCTCCAGCCAACACCAGACTTAGCACTCGTCGAGTCCAAGCTCCTCTTTTTCAGATGAGGAATCTGAGGCTCAGAGAAGATACAAAGCTTGGCTGATGCTGAAAGAGAGCTATCTAGGTCTTCTGATTCCCTCTAATGCCCATCGTCCCCACCACTAATTGCCATCAACATCAGGAGAGCCAGAGAAGGCTCACCCTACCTTGCAGCTGCCCCACTTCCCCAATCCTGAGAGGAATAGATAGCCAAAAGCTTGCTCTTGCATCCAAGTAGGGTCTGGGAGACAATACTAATATTTCCAGAGATTCACGGACCCTCCTGGGGTAGATTATACTCCCCTGTCTCATTGATGGCAGGTCATATGACTTGCTAGTGTGTAATAGTTTTCCATTCTCTCTCTCTCTCTCTCTCTCATATTTTGTCGTAGTAAAATACACATAACAAAATTTACCTTCTTAACCATTTTTGTTTTTTTGCGGTACGCGGGCCTCTCACTGTTGTGGCCTCTCCCATTGCGGAGCACAGGCTCCGGACGCGCAGGCTCAGTGGCCATGGCTCACGGGCCCAGCCGCTCCGCGGCATGTGGGATCTTTCCGGACTGGGGCACAAACCCGTGTCCCCTCCATCGGCAGGCAGACTCTCAACCACTGAGCAACCAGGGAAGCCCCTTCTTAACCATTTTTAATTGCACAGTCCAGTGGTGTTAATCACCATGCTCTCTTTTCTCTCCATCATGACAACCAGCAATTCTTTAAATAGGATCTTCTCCATCAGCCTGGGTCCCAGGTTAAAATGACATGGAGAGGAAATGCAACTGACTCAGATAGCATGAGCAAGGAATACATCTTTGATGTTGTAGCTTCTAGCATCTTGGGGTTGCTTGTTACACCAGCAGAACCTAACCTCTCCTGGCTGATACACAGGATAACACACTGTCATCTCCAACTTGCTATTCACACTGCTGTCTAAAGACCATGAAGGTTCCATGTCATAGCATCTGACTTGAACAAAAGTAGAAGATAAAAGTAGAAGTTTCTACCCTCTAAAATCTCAAGATGCAGGATAGAGACCAGGAATGGAACTAGCTGAAAAGCAAGGGCAAATGCATACAACTGAACAAGTGCATTCATCAGCATGGGCATGTTGAAAAGGACTGATCCTCCAGGCTGCTGAGAAAGGATTTTCTTCAGAAGGGAGTCTTTTGAGACTGGGTGTCACATCCAATCTTCTCAAACTAAAGAGAAAGACAGGGAGGAGGAAAGCCAGGGTAGGGGAAAATAAGTTTCTTAATCACTGACTATCATCTCAGGCAGAGGTTTTATTGCTATCTATCCCTGATAACATGTGGGTAGACACCTATCAAAGAGATGTGATGGTGTCAAGTTGTCCAGTCCTGACCTGGGACCGCCCACCACTTGCACAATCCCTGGCAGCTTGTCTCCAGGAGAACAGGGTCTTAGAGTATCCAAGGCCTCTGCTACATGCTAACAAGAGACAGATGGTGTTTGCACTTCTTTCAAAGACAGATCTGTGTCATGTGAAGGTGGAGGAGGAAATAAGAGCTCTACAAACATACTCAATCTCTCTTTATGGTACCCATTTGTATACCTGGCAGCTGTCCAACTCATCAAAATCCCACTCTTCCTGAACATGTAAAATGGGTGAAAAATGACTTGGGTCAAAGTTTAAGGAGCCAGGTAAGGGCCCAGAGGTGTTAGAGTCAGGCTGAGCATAGGCAGTGTCCACCCTAGAGAAGGGTGACCAACTATGCAGCTCCCCCTCATCTTTGGGACCCTGGTGGACCCACCAATATCTATTATGCCCTTTGTAAGATCCTGAGCATAAGGAAAATATAAAAACTTACAGTTTTCTTACCTGGACTCTGGAGCTAGAGCACCTGAGTTCAAAGCAGCTAGAACAGTACCTGCAAGACTAGATCTGAAGAAGGTTTAGCTTCAGTTGCTGCCACAGTGCTCTCACCCATCATTTCCCATGGAGCTCATAAGCCAGGAACACAGATGTGCAGGAGTGGTCTGAGTCTGAGGCTTGGAATAAGTGAGATTCAGATGGGGCCATGGGCCCTTGGTCTGTGGAAGTCCCACTTCCCGGGACCTGCAGGGAAAATAAAGAGGCAATTGTCATATGTGAAGAAACCACTGGACCAACCATGAAGATCCCATCCCTGAGTCCCAGCTTTTTTCTTTAGTTCAAGAGGTAGAGACGGAATTTATCAAAAGCCACAGCTTGGGGGCTAGGAGCGAGGTTTCATCCCAAGGCCCACATTTGTTCATCTGAGAAGTGAGTGAGTCAAAGTAAGGATGTACGGCAGAGCATCTGGTGGAAAGGAGCAGGGCTGCAGGGCCTGATGTGGAGGGCATACTGCCCTATCTTGTGACACTTGCAGCAGCCCTGCAAGGAGAACCTAGGAGACCAAGGTTACAGTGCAGGTCCGGGCTGAGGTCTGGGCCCCATTATCAGTCTGCTTCCCTGAGACTGTTCCTCAATGGAAGCCGAGACTCTGGATCCAGCTGTTGTGAGGACATGAGAGGAGATGAGTAAAAGAGAAAATGTCACCCCTGCTGTTTCTCACTACTGGCTTCAAAGCACTTTTCCCCACTGACTAATTCACAGGGCGAGAAAGTGCTTTCTGGCTTTCATCATAAACATGCAAGGAGCTGAAGTGGGGTAGGGGACTTGAACTGGACTTGAAAGGGAGTTAGGTTGGAGATGTGGAAGTTTTCCAGGTGGTGGAGTAAGTCTGTATGTCAAAACTAAAAGGTCTATGTGGGGGCTATGAATGGATCAGTTTGGACTGGGTGGTGGGTGTGTGAAGGCAAGCAGCAGGAAGACATCTTCGGTTCAAACTAGAAGGTAACTGTCTTAGTTTCCTAAGGCTGCCATAACAAGGTTCCAACAACTTGGTGGCTTAAACAATAAAAATGTATTCTCTCAAGTTGTGGAGACTAGAAGTCTGAAACCATGGTATCAACCGGGTTGGTTCCTTCTAGAGGCTCTGAGAAAGAGTCTGTCCTATGCCTGTTTTGGCATCTGGTGGCTGCAGCAATCCTTGGTTTGTAGATACATGACTCCAATCTTTGCCTTCATCCTCACATGGAGTTCTTCCTGTGTATGTCTCTCTCCTCTTCTTATAAGGACACAAGTCATACTGGATTGGGGCCCACCCTATTCAAGTATGATCTCATTAACTAAACTAGTAACATCAGAAATGACCCTATTTCCAAATGAGAGCACATTCTAAGGTATCAAGGGTTAGGACTTCAATATATCTTTCTTGGAGGACACAACTCAATGCATAACAGGTACATAACCCCCGGGTTTCCCCACTCTCTGTGCTCCAGTCCCCCTCTCCAGATCCCTCCAGTTCTGTCCATTCTGGTGCCCATTCAAGCAGCAAGCACTGCTCCCCCAGGGACACACTCATTCCTGTATGAAAGTGCTCTATCTGGAAATATAAATTGGTAGAGCTACTCTGAAAAACAGAATGGAGGTTCCTCAAAAAATTAAAAAGATAACTACCATATGATCCAGCAATTCCACTTCTGGGTATATAGCTGAAGGAAATGAAATCAGTGTGTCAAAGAGATATGTGCACCCCCATATTCACTGCAGCATTATTCACAATAGCAAGACATGCAAACAACCTAAGTGTCCATGGATGGATGAATGGATAAAGAAAATGTGGTATGCAACTTAATATCAAAAAACAAATAACTCAATTATAAAATGGGCAGAGGCTAGTGGTTAGGATTCTGAGCTTTCACTGCTGTGGTCCAGGTTCAATCCCTGGTTGGGGAACTGAGATCCTGTAAACTGTGCAGCATGGCCAAAAAAAAAAATAATGGGCAGAGGAACTAAATAGACATTTCTCCAAAGAAAACATACAGAAGGCCAACATACATGACAAGATGATCCATATCACTATTATCAGGTAAATACAAATCAAAACCACATTGAGATATCACCTCACACCTGTCAGAATGGCTATCATCAAAAAGACAACAAATAAAAAGTGTTGATGAGGATTTGGAGAAAAGGGAACCCTCATGCAGTGTCGGTGGGAAGGTAAACTGGTACAGCCACTGTGAAAAACAGTATGGAAGTTCCTCAAAAAATTACAAATAGAACTATGATACAATCCAGCAATTCCACTTCTGGGTATTTACTCAAAGAAAACTAAGACACTAATTTGAAAAGACACATACACCTCAATGTTCATAATAGCATTATTTATAATAGCGAAGATACGAAAGCAACTTAAATGTCCATCAATAGATGAATGGATAAAGAAGATGTGGTACATAGATATACAATGGAATACTACTCAGTCATAAAAAAAATGAAATATTGCCATTTGTAAAAACATGGTTGGACCTACAGGGTATGCTAAGTGAAATAAGTAAGACAGAGAAAAGCAAATACCATATAATCTCACTCAAAATGAAACAAACAAAACAAAACAGGAACAGACTTATAGATAGAGAAAACTGGTGGTTACCAGAGGGGAAGGGGGTAGGGGTTGGGCAAAATAGGTGAAGGGGATTGAGAGATAAAAATTTCCAGTTATAAAATAAATAAGTCATAGTTATGTAATGTACAACATGAGGAATATATATGATAATACTGTAATAATTTTGCATGGTGACAGATGGTTATTGGACTTGTGGTGATCGTTTCATACTGTATTTGATTGTTGAATCACTATGTTGTATGGCTGAACCTAACATAATATTGTACAGCAACTACACTTCAATAAAATACTTTATTTAGGAAAGGAAAATGAGATATATAATATATTATATATATAGGAATACTATTCAGCCATTAAAAATAAGGAAATCCTGCCATTTGTGATGACATGAATGGACATTGAGGGTATTGTGTGACCTTATTTGGTGTCCGGGGCCACACACTTGGAAGGGGAAGGAGCTTACACCTCCACCTTCTGACCTTGGACACATTCTTTCTCTACCACACCAAACAGCTCTGACACATTTCTGTCACAAAAATTATTTATAGAGAGAGAGCTGAACAGGAGATGGAAGTCTCTGAGGAGAGTGCTAAGGGCTGTCCCTGTCTGTGTGCTGTGAGGGGAGATGATCTGAAACTGAAAGATGATCTAGGACTCAGTGGATTATCTGGACAGAAATGAATGAAGGAGGTTTGGTCCCTGCCCACCCTCTAAGGTGTCCAGGGTAGAAGAATATCTGAGTTCAAAGAGACTACATGCTCCATTCCTGGTCACTCAAGGACCCTCATCTCCATATATGTCTCCGTGCTGGGACATGGGGAACCCAGGTCCCCCTTTGCTCTGGTAGCAGCCAGTATGTTGGGCCACAACCATAGAAGAATCCCTGGGACCTGTAACCCTGTCCACAACTCCACCCAGCCAGGAGTGGAAGAGGCTCAGGATGGACAATGAGGGGCTCAGCCCACTGAGGCCTCTCCTGGAGTCCAAGGATAGGCTCCTCACTGGAGCCTCTTCCACTTGATCATTCTCACTATGGCCAGCATAGAAGTGGTGTGTGGGATGACAAGGCTGGACTTGGGTGACAGGGTGAGGTAGGATTGCCATGAGCTGGTGTGGTTGGATAGGTTGTTGTGAATGTGTGAGTGGGAAGAGGGAAGAAGGGAGGGAGGGAGGGGGGGAGGGAGGGAGGAAGGGAGGGAGGGAGGAGACAATGCACATGTGTGTGAGTCACCTGCCATGCTCTGGGTCTGATAAGCATTTGGAAGACTCTCCCTACACCATCCTTTCCCACATACATAACCACAACAGGAAATGGTGGTTTAATTCTGAACTCACATATAATCAGCATGCCCTGGCTCCAGCAGGCTCTGGGTACTCCTGAGAACAAATTAAAGTGGCACCCGGCTGAGAGTTCCACTTCTAGCACAACAGTGTGAAAAGCTCTGCAGACCAGTCAACTACTGAAAATTACTATATTTTAAATGTAAGTCTCTGCAAATGGTCCTAAGGGCATATAGTAAATTTTAAAAGTTATTCAAGAAAATTTACTAAAATTCAGTAAAAATAGTTGAAACATTATTTGAACCAAAATCCATGCTCATCCCCTCTCCCAGCTCAGTGAGATGGAAACTTTACTCCATACTGTTACAGTCAAGAACACAGAGCTCCTTGTCACCCTTCCTCCCGGTCAGAGGACTGTCCTCCTGGGAGAGGCAGAAGTCAACATTTCTCATCCTGCCCTTGGCCTCTTCTTGCTAAGGATAAGTTCCAGGGGAGTGTGGCTGAAAGGTAGGGGTTCCCTTCTTCTTCACAACCAACACTCCTGGGATGGAGGCTCTACCTTGAGAATACTCCAACACTGGAGCCCTGATCACCCCTTACCCAGCTCATGGAACCAGTTTCCATGCCAAGAGAGGCAAGCAAAGTTCTGAGACTGTTGCCCACCATTCCAATAAGCACTCAGCTCCTAATGCAAGCGTGTCACTCGGAGAGAAGCCTGACATTGTGCCCACCTCCAGCACAAGAGTCACTGCTCAGAGATTCTGCCCGGGGGGAGAATCATACCAGAGAACAGAGAAAGAAGCAAACCACAGAACAGAGAGCTCCAAATATCTTCCCAAAGGACCTGACTTCATTTGCAACAGAGTGAGAAATGTTTAAACCTAAGGGTGTTCTAAAAACAGTGAAGGTTGTGGTGAGAGGCAGCTGGGAAGTAAATGATGTATTCATTGGAGATACAGACTAAACTATAGGTCCACTGGTTTACAGAGAGAACAGGAAAAGAGAAAGCTATGAAGAGCCCTCTGGAGTCAGAACAAATTTCAAACACTGACTTTGGGAACTATTTCTTCCAAGGACACGGAATTTGGTTTGGAGGGAGAGTTGCTTTGGGGGTTGGGGTTTTTTTTGGTGGGTGGATCATCTCAAAGAATGCAATCTTAGTATTTCTAAGGGCAGACAATGGTCTATAATGACTCACATTAAGAATATCCTAAGGTACATGGGGACATGCCTTAATAAATAGATAAGAATGTTGTATAACTTGCATATCACTTAATAATTGAGTGACCCTCAAGTACTTAAAAAAAAAAAACTCTTGTTCTCTTGAGTAATCTAATTTCTAATGTCTACTGAGCAAATCTTTAAATATTTTAATGAAATTGTAATGCAAGTAATAACTGCACATGTTTAACATATAAAATAGTACAGAAAGGCTAATGAGAGAGAGTTAAAAAAAGATGGAGAGAGCAAGAAGGAGAGAGGGAAAGGAAAAAAAGAGGGAGAGAGAGGGAGAGGTGTAACGACAAAGGGAGGAAGGGAGGGAGAGAAGAAAGGGAGAGGGAATGAGGGCCTCTAAATGAGTTTCCCTGCCTTTTAGACTTGCTCCTTTGAGGTAACCACTTTTAACTGGTTCTGACTTCAATTCTTTTATGGTCACCTCAATATCTTTTGGTTGGGTCAAATCACTATTACTTGATTAACCGATAGACATGGGTTATTTTCCTACTATAATAGAAAGAATTTAGGCTCTTTCACCACTACTACCTCCTACATAGTTATATTGATATTTTTAGCTGTTTTAACTGTGTTTTCAATTATATCTAACAACAGTAATAATCAATACACTTAAAGCTTTTCACTAACCATAGACAACATCCTCTAGCTCCTCACTAGGCAAGTGAAGGTTTCCGAACCTTCACTCTCCTCTCCACCTCTACTCTCTGTTCCCTCACAAAAGAAGTCTGAATTTGGTTGGATTAGTCTATGAGGCCATTTATTCCCAGGACTCATTGAAATCAATAGAGTAATCTTTGTAATAGCTGGGCATAGTCAGGAAAAACAATAGTCAAATAAAGACTGCTAAAACCACTGTCATCCCAGGGGGGACTGTGGCCTTACATAAGGTGCATATACATAATGTCCTCTGAGGAGCATCCTTAGAGACTTCCCCCTGTGGAGATGGGGGAAAAAAGAGAAGGAGGGGTAACAGACATCATGAAAATAATCCAGCCAAGTAAGTCACTACACACAAGTAAGCAAGCAAATAACAATAACAAACCCCTGGGATCGGCAGGGGGTGGGGGTAGGGGGGATAGTACTCAGAGTTGCTACCATATAGTATCTAAAACGTGCAATTTCCAAAAAAAATTATGAGACATGCAAAGAAACAGGAAAGTATGACCCATGCACTGAAGGAAAAGCAGGCAAGAGAAACTGCCTGTATGAATGATGTCAGTCAGGGCTCTCCAGAGAAGCATAACCAACAGGTTGTATATACATAGACAAAGATTTATTTTAAAGAATTAGCTTATGTGATTGTGGAGGTTTGGCAAGTCCAATGTCTGCAGAGTAGGCTGCCAGCTGGAGGCCCAGGGTATAGCTGCAGTTCAGGTCTAAATGCTTGCTGGCAGAATTCCCTCATCTTCTGGGAGGTTGTTTTTTTCTAAAAAGGCCTTCAACTGATTGGATGAGATTCATCCACATTATGGTACGTAATCTGCTTTACACAGTCTGAAACTGAGCAGGACTCTGTGGGAACTTTCCAAGTACAAAAGCCTTTCCTTGTCCCCCGTTTCTTGTTTGTAGGGAATGCAGAAAGGAGGAGCAGTCACGGAACAATAGTGCAGCCATAAAGCAGGGTCCTGGTTCCTCCTAAAGAGATATCCATAATAATTATCTTTGAGTTCTTCTTCTACAGGTGCTAAGGCCCCCACCCAGGTGGAGGATGATAGCTGCATGCTGAGCACAGGATTCCTGGAATACCACCGTTACCTCACCACCAATCAGTAAGAAGAAAGTCACACACCCTGCAGCCCTCACCCTAAGTTTTGCCTATAAAAACACTCCCCTGAAAATCATCAGGGAGTTTGGATTTTTTGGGCATGAGCCACATGTTCTCCTTGCCTGGTCATGCAAGGAAACTTTCTCTGCTCCAAACTCCAGTGTTTCAGTTTGTTTGGCCTCACAGTGTGCCAGGCACACAAACTTGCATTAGACACCAAGTCTACTGATTTAAGTGGTAATCTTACTTTAAAAAATACCTTCACAAAAACACCCAGAATGTTTGACCAAATATCTGGGTACTGTGGTCCAGCGAAATTGACACACAAAAATCACACAGTGGTCTCATTCTGGGACAGTAGCCTGGTAACAATAGGACAAGTGTTATTTCCCAATGTCATTGACACTAATAAACTGCTTCAAAGATTGTAAAATATGCATTCTATAAGAAGTCTATGATAAGTCATAATGACCAATTTTATTATCCCCACTTAATATTGTGTGTATTTCTTTTATTATTTTTAATTAAATTTTATTAGAGTATAGTTGATTTACAATATTGCATTCGTTTCTGCTGTACAGTGAAGTGTGTCAGTTATATATATACATATGTCCACTCTTTTTTAGATTATTTTCCCATATAGGTCATTACAGATATTGAGAAGAGTTCCCTGTGCTATACAGTAGGTCCTTATTAGATATCTATTGCATAGCAGTGTGTATTTGTCAAGCCCAGTCTCCCAATTTATTCCTACGTCCCCAACATATAAAAGTAACTATCACATTTCTACTCCTTGTCAACTAGGCACCCATACACATCTCATTAACTCATACTACATCTCCAAGTAAAGACAATAACAAGGTCACACTTCCACCTGATACAACCATCTTACATATAAGGAAAATCGCCCTAAGCTGTTCTCCAGAAGAGGATACAAAGTCTTTGGGTTATGTTTACTCTTCCCCTTGATATTCCATAACTTAAATACTATGACGTAATGTTAGCAATACTTAAATACTGTTATGTAAAGCCGATATATCTTATCTTATATGATAAGAGGATAAGAAAGATAGAGAAGAAAACAAATATATTTGTTTTATATAAATATGTAGAGATACACACACACAAACACAAACACACACACATACTTATAACAAAATAAGAAAGAAATACTGATGACAGTTATAGTCCTTGGTTCTATAACTGGTCTTGTAGTTGTAGCTGGTATTTATAATCACCTTCTTCTACTACCCATTCAGCATTCCCTTTGCCTTCATTAGGCACTTCAGCTTGTTTTAATTCTTTACCTGGTGGAGTGACCCAAACTTCCATTCCTGGGCCATTAGTAGTCCTGAGTTGTTGTATCTTCCACTGACTTTAACCACAGGACACGATAATACTGAGAGATGCCCCAAGGGATTCCAGGCATACTCTTTGCTATGGGCTGAATGTGTCCCCCCAAAGTACACAGGTTAAAATCCTAATGTTACCTGAAAACTGGGTTCACCTTTTGGTAGATATTGAGCCAAAAGATACAACCAAGCCAAGGCATGGGAGAAGGAAGGATTTATTATTACTTGCAACAAATAAGGAGAATACTGGGGCTCTTTCCCAAAGCAGTATGTTCCCAAACAGCAAAATTGGGGAAATTTGAATCTAAGGGTATGTGCACATTTATGAAGGAGCTTGAGAGAGAATTCAGCATAGAATTGGGTAAAGGTCAACAGAGTCTGAACTTTAGTTGAAGTCTGGAGGGTCAACATCATCATTCCATCCTTCACGTGGGTGGGAGCCTTAGTTCCTGCAGAACTCAAAGATATATTATTATGTATATCCCTTGAGGAGGAGCTAGGACTCTGCTTTATCACTGTACTGTTGTTTGACTGCCTCTTCTCTGTTCCTGCATTTCTTTTTTCCCCTTATGATTGTTGATTACTGAGACCTGTTCAAGGGCAAGCATTGCAGCCAGGTTTAGGTCACAAAATGTCTTAGGCCAAATTGGGTTCTCTTATGTCAAGAAAGCCATTCCTGGTTCGCTTTCTCCAAAGACCCCCTAATCCATCTGCTTACACTAATTCTCAGTATGCTGGTATTTGGAGGTGAGGCCTTTTGTAGGTAATATGGATTAGATTAGGTCATGAGAATGGAGCCATCATGATGGGGTTAATGCCCTTACAAAAGGGGAAGAGACACAGGATTTCTCTTTCTGAATGCATGCACCAAGGAAGACCATGTGAGGACATAATCAGGAAGAAGGTCCTCACCAAGACCCCAACCATGCTGATACCCTGATCTCAGACTTATAGCCTCCAGAACTGTGAGAAATAAATGTTTATTGTTTAATCCATCCAGTCTGTGGTACCCTAGTATAGCAGCCTGAACTAAGACACTCTTTCTTACTTCCGTTGTGGAATAGTAGTTCAATTTCCCCTTGGCGGTCGGATCAAACACCTCAGCCAGCACAGCAACTCCCTTCTTTGCCTATTGATTCAGAGGCATGAGGAACCCAAAGAGGCCAAGTGACAATTTTAACTTCCAGCTTAATGGAATTGTTGTTATATCTCCTGGTCAAATTGTTCTTCCCACAGGAACTAAGACCTCTAGGCCAGCAGAGCATAAGGTCTTGAGGACAAGAAGCCAAAATTTTGCTAGTGGGTCACTAGGGGTAATAGTAAGTGGTGCCACTTCCATTTCACACCTTGACTCCTAGACCTGTGAATCCTGGCTATGGGAGAAACAGCACATATAATGGACACTGATTCAGAGCATATACAGTCTTCTGGAGAACCTTGCCCTGGCCCTGCAAGGTGCTGTCACATAGCTGGCACTGTCACTGTGTCTTTAAAAAGCCATTCCACTAATTCTATCAAATCAGCTGCTTCGGCATAATGGGGAATATGGTAAGATCAGTAAATTTCATGTGCATGGGCCCATTGCTACACTTCTTTTTCTGTGAAGTGAGTTCCTTGAACAGAAGAAATGTTATGTAGAATACCGTAATGGTGGATAAGGCATTCCGTAAGCCCATTGATGGTAGCTGTGGCAAAAGCATAGCATTAAGGGAAGGCAAATCTGTTTCTAAAGTAAGTGTCTATTCCAGTAAGAACAAAACGCTGCCCCTTCCCTGACGGAAGTGGTAAAATCCACAAAGTTACTGGCTAATCACCCTAGAGAATGATGTTATATCAAGGACGTAGTGTTAGTCCCTGCTGCTGACAGATTAGGCACTCAGTAGTGGCTCTAATCACGTCAACCTTGACGAATGAAAGTCCATGTTGCTGAGCCCATTGGGCGATGACAAAAGTGGCTGGTGAAAGAGGTTGACTGACATCCACATAACTGGTCATGGTATCCACTTGATTATTAAAATCCTTCTCCGCTGAGATCACTCTTTGGTGATCATTCACATGGGACACAAATATCCTCATGTTTTTCATCCATTCAGAGAGGTCTATCTACATACCTCTTCCCCAGACTTCCTTGTCACCAATTTTCCAATCATGTTCCTTCCAAGTCCCTGACCATCCAGCCAACTCTTTGGCCACAGCCCATGATCAGCATATAATAATACAACTGGCAATTTTTCCTTCTAAGCAAAGTGAAAAACCAGGTGCACTGCCCAAATTTCTGCTCACTGGAAGGATTTCTCTTCACCAATGTCCTACAGGGATGTCTCAGAGAGGGGCTAAAATGCTGTAGCTGTCTACTTCTGCGTGATGCCTGAATATTGTGAGGAATCATCTGTAAATCAGGCTCAAGTCTTCTCTTTCTCTGTCAAGGGATGGCAGGGAACTCCCCATGAGGCCATACTTACAGGCTGGGAAAGAGAAGGCAGTGTACCAGGAGTAGGGACCATGGGTATTTGGGCCACCTCTTCATGTAAATTTCTGGTGACTTCAGGGCCTTCCCAGGGCTAATATCATATATACCACTTCTGTCTGATGATAGAGTGCTGCCGTATACACCCAACTTTATGGTATAGTGGGTCAGATAACACCCAGTTCACGATGGGCAGCTCGCATTGTATGGTAACATGGCTTTCCATGGTTAAGCATTCTGTCTACTAAGGACCAATCGAAAGCCAAAAGCTGCTTCTCAAAAGGAGAGTAGTTATCCACAGAGGATGGCAGGGCTTTGCTCCATTTTGGGTTTATGCTCTGATTCACATATAGAGGTCTGCCAAAGAACCCAAACTGTATCACTATCTGCCATTGACACCAGTACCTTTGGATCTGCTGGATCACATAACCTAAGCAGCAGAACAGGTTGCATGGCAGGCTGTATCTGTTGCAGACTGTTCTCTTATTCTGGGCTCCATGCAAAACTAGCAGCTTTGGGTCACTTGGTAAAGGGACCAGAGTAACACACCCAAATGAGGACTATGTTGATTCTAAAATCCAAAGAGGTTCACTAGAGGGGAATTCTCTGTCGGTCCAGTGGTGAGGACTCAGTGCTTTCACTGCCATGGTCCTGGGTTGAATCCCTGGTTGGGGAACTAAGATTCTGCAAGCTGCATGGCATGGCCAAGAAAAAATAGAGGTTCACTAGGGGTTGTGCCTCTTCCTTGGTAATAGGAGAGGCCAGATGCAACAACTTATCCTTCACATAGAAGGGATATCTCGACTTGCCCCACACCCCTGGACCTCTAGAAATTTCACTGAGGTGGAAGTCCCCGGGATTTTTGTTGGATTTATTTCTCACCCTCTGAAACAAAAATGTATTACTAATAAGCCTAGAGCGGTTGCTACTTCTTGCTCATTAGGTTCAATCATAACAGTGTCATCAATGTAATGGAGTAGTGTGATGTCTTATGGAAGGAAAGGCAAGCCTACAAACTAAATTATGACATAGGGCTGGAGAGTTGATATAACTCTAAAATAGAACAGTGAAAATGTACTGCTGACCTTGCCAGCTGAAATCAAACGGCTTCTGGTGGTCTTTACTAACAGAGATGGAGAAAAAGATTATTTGCCAGATCAGTAGCTGCATACAAGGTACCAGGGGTTTGTTAATTTGCTCAAGCAATGAAACCACATCTGGTACAGCAGTTGCAAGTACAGTCACTAACCAGTTAAGCGTACAATAATCTACTGTCATTATCCAAGATCCATCTATCTTCTGCACAGGATAAATAGGCGAGTCGAATCGTGGAGGTGTGGTGGAAATCACCATCCTTGCAACTTTCAAATCTTTGATGGTGGTACCATTCTCTGCAATCCCTTCAGGGGTGCAGTAGTGCTTTTGGTTTACTATTTTTCTAGGTAGAAGCAGTTCTAGTGCTTCCACTTGGTCTTTCCCACCATAATAGCTCTTACTCCAGAGATCAGGGAAACAAAGTGGAGATTCTGCCAGTTGCTGAGTATGTCTATTCCAATTATGCATTCCAGAACTTGGAAAATAACCACAGAATGGGGTTAGGGACCCATCGAGCCTACTGTGAGATAGATCTGAGCTAAAACTCCATTGACCACTTGCCTTCCATAGCCCCTATTCTAATTGCTGGACCACAGTGACATTTTGGATCTCCTGGAATCGGTGTGAGTTCAGAGTAAGTGTCTGGTAGTTCCCAAAAGGTCTGATTATTTCCTTTTTCCCAGTCACCCTTGTAAAAGGCTGTATGTCTCTCTGGGGAAGGCTGGGAGGAAGATTAACAGTATAAATTTTTGGCAGTATATCATGGTTCTTCCTCAAGGAAACCTGGCCTCTCTTTCCTTCAAGGAATTCTGGACCTGTAAACAGGATCAAGTCTGAGAATTGATTGAGGGGTCATGACTCTATGTTCTTATGATTCAAGTTAGATTTTTGTTTACTTGACCTCAAAATATACTTATACAGATAAAGTAAAAATTTTGTTGACTGCCTATCTATTTCACTTCTTGGAACACCATGGTCAACTAGCCAATACCACAGGCCTCTGAAAGTCAAGCTATTCTAATTTCCGCTTTAAATCTGCTATTCATTATGGTAACCACAGCCACCTTGCAGCCACACGGCCCCTGCCACCTCCTGATCCAATTATACCCATTACATTTAGTTTTCCCAGTTCACTGGCAACAGTTCTCACTAAGTTCCCAGTCTACAGAGAAGAGTGGTAACAGAGCTCTTCAAGATGCTGGGGCAACCCTCACAAATTTATTTCTCACAGTCATGGTGAAAAGTATGTCCTCTGAACTCTCCCAGGGTCGATGATAGGTCTTAGATGACAAATCCATTCTAACATTCCAAGCACCATAAGCCTTTGATTACTCTCTCTGCAGTGTACCAAGGCAGGTCTAATGTTTCAAGTTCACTCACTGTGGGCTACCTCTCAGTCCATGGTTCAGTCAACCAACCAAACTTTTGCAGCCCATTCTAACTCCCTAAGCTGCAACATTAATTCATAATCTCTGCTTAGTGGGCCCATTTCAGTAAATTTGACCTGATCCAAATTTATGTTTCTTCCACCATTATCCCATACTCTTTATATCCATTACCACACACATTCCCCAGATTTCAGTCTCTATAAATTGGAAAAATCAAGTACTTATTTTAGAGTGTAGCACACCTCCTCATGGATTACACTTCATACTTCACCTTTAGGGGTCTAAAGGGGCTAGGACTCCAGTCCAGTTAGAGGTCTAGAAATAAAGAGTGGTAAGTGGTAAGTGGGGTGGGTCCTAAGGAGAATCAGCAGTGTCTTGCAATGCAAGTCCCTCAGGGAGGCGATTATAGTTTCCTCAGGCAATGCAAGATCAATCTCAGATCGGATTGGAAGACTGCTTCCACTGGTGAAGAAGAGTCATCAGAATTTAGGGGTTCATAATTTTAAAATGGGCAAAGGACCTGAATAGATATCTCCTCAAAGAAGATAAATGAAAGACCAACGGGTACATGAAAAGAAGCTCAACAACACTAGTCATTAGGGAAACTCAAATTAAAACCACAATGAGATATCTCTTCATGCCTGCTAGAATGGCCATCATCAAAAAGACAAGTATAACAAATGTTGGCATGGATGTGAACAAAAGGGATCTTTGTGCATTATTGGTGGGATTGTAAAGTGGTACAGCCACTATGGAAAATAGTATGGAGGATCCTCAAAAAATTAAAAATAGAACTACCATATGATCCAGCAATTCCACATCTGGGAATATATCCAAAAGAAATGAAAACATTATCCAAAAGAAATTAAAACACTAACTCAAAAATATATCTGCACCCCCACATTCATAGCAGCATAGTAAAGACATGGAAGCAGCCTAAGTGTCAATAATGGATGAATGGGGAGAGGAATCAAGATGGCAGAATAGGAGGACCCAGAATTCATCACTTCTCACAAGTACATCAAGAACACATCTACAAATGGAACAATTCTCATATTGCACCTGTTGAACCTTAGCGGAAGACTTCAGACACCTAAAAGGACAAGAAAAATCCCCTCACAACTGGATAGGATGAAAGAAAGAAGAAAAAAAGAAAAGAGGAGTTAAAAAAGGGACCAGCAACCTGGCAGGAAGCTGAAAGTGAGTGGTGAGTCCTCACCACACTCAGAAAAACTCCCTCATGATGGTGAAATCAGCTGGGACAGAAAAGGACCTTCGGGAGACCAAAGGAGAATGCAGCAGATGATCTGTGGAAGGCAGGACAAAGTAAGAACTGCAAACATATGGTCTACACCACAGCTCTGCACATTCCAGCCTGAGTCGTGGGTTGCCTGTTGTGAAGGGGGGCTGGGTGCTGGAAAGTGGGGTTTGGAGCATGGACCCAGGGAGGACACAGCTGTTAACTGTGAAAAGACAGCCTGAAGGGACAGGAGTAACGAACTCCACAACCAGGAAAGTTTTCGGAAAAAGTTCAGAGCACCACAGAAGCAAGGTGTCATTGTTGAGTAGCGTGCAAGGGGCGGGGCTACAGTTACAACCCCTTTTCCCACCCGCCAGCTTCTTCACCCTCTGCAGGCACTGGGAGGGGTTTCCATATGAGGGGGCCATACAGCCCTTGGGCTGGGGTCTCCTCCAACCACATGGGCTCTGGGGGCCTGAGGGCCACCCATCCCAAAGCCTCTTTAAGAATCATCCCTGGGCACCTCTGCCTGGGACGGGAGTCCTCCAATGCTGGTGGGGGCTGAGTGCTAAAGCATGCAGTTAGGAGAATGGAGCCGGGGAGAGGAGTGCTGTTAGCTGCACGGTTACAGCAGAGGGGCCTGGAGTGAGGTCATGCATGGCCAGGAATGCCCCTAGAGGAAGCACGGTCTGCCTGGAAAGTGAGGTGCCATTGTTGAGTGGAGCACGGGGGGTGGGGATGCCATCACCCTCACATGCCAGCTCCTGCTTCTGCAGGCACTGGGAAGGACTCCCAACAGAGCGAGTGTGCCACAGTCTATTGCAAGTGCTTACTGGTCCAGGCTGCCACAGGCAACTCACACACACCCTAACTGTAGCTGCCCCCCACTTGTGGCCGCCGTACCTCTCCCTGGCCTGAGTGAGTAAGTGTGTACCTATCAGCCGATGTTTTTTCTCCCTCTTGCATGGGCAAGCAACAGACACCTGAGGGTGGTGCACACGCAGAGGTGGGGCTAAGATGCAAGGGCAGTGTGACTAAGGAAGAGGAATGGAAATATTTCCGTGCAGCTGCACGAGCAGCAAATTAAATCCCTGAGATCAGCTTGGTAAATCCTGCATCTGTGAAATACCAGAATAGACAATGAATGTTCCCACAATTGAGACCGGTCTAGCCTTTGCAGCAGTGGAATTTAGGGGCAAGTACACGTGGGAGTCAGGTCAGGTCAGAGTCTGAGCTGGTCCCACAGTGCCCACAGTAAGGCCAGAGACCACCCTAAAGGTATTGGAAAGCCTCCTGGTGAGGCAGGGATTGGCTCTAGCTCACTGTGGGAAAAAGGACACTGACCAAAGAGGCCCAGAAAAATATTCTTATTACTATTATTTTTTTGTTTGTCTCATTTTGTTCAGTTGCTGGCGTTGTTGCTTTTAATATTTTTTATATTTATTTTTTATATATTTATTATTTTTAATATATATTTTTTATTTTTCTATTTTTACTTTATTTTTCGTTGTTTTGTGTTTTTTTGTTTTATTTTTTCTTCTTTTAATGGTTTTTATGTGTATATTTTATGCGTTCTTTGCTTGTTTTTGTTTGCATTCTGTTTTTGTGTTATTTTTCATTTTTTGTTTTGTTAGTTTAGTCCATATTGACCATTCTTATTTTTTAATTCTTTTGTTTGTTTGTTTGTTCTCATTTTTTTTCTCTGTGTGTGTGTTGTTGCTGCTGTTTGTTTGCTTTGGTTTTTGCTATTTGTCTTCGGTTTTGTTTCTCTGTTTGTTTTCTTTTCAGTTCTTTTTTCTTTTCTTTTTTTCTTCTTCTTTTCTTTTCTTTCATTTTTCTCTGGCCACAATGTGCAGCTTTCAGGCTCTTGGTTCCCCAGGCAGGGGTCAGGCCTAGGCCTCCAGTGTGGAAGCACCAAGTCCAGGAGGCTAGAACGTCAGAAAATTCCCAGGCCCAGGGAACATTAATCAGTGTGTGTGCTCCCGGAGGTCTCCATATCAACACCAAGGCCTGGCTCCACCCAACTGCCTGAAGGTTTCTGTGCTGGATACCTCACACCAAACAACTAGCAAGACAGGAACACAGAACCTCCCATCAGCAGACAGGCTGCCTAGAGTTGTACTAAACTCACAGACACCCCAAAACACATCACCTGATGTGGCCCTGACAATCAGAGGAAAATGACTCAGCTCTAACCACCAGAGTGCAGACACCAGTCCCTGACACCAGCAAGCCTACACAAGCCCCTGGACCAACCTCATTCACCAAGGGGCAGATAACAGAAGCAAGAGGAACCACAACCCTGCAACCTGTGGAAAGGAGACTGTAAACACAGTAGGTTACAAAAAATGAAATGACAGAGAAAGATGTTGCAGATGAAACAGCAAGGTAAAATCACACGAGATGAAGAGGAAATAGGCAATCTACCTGAAAAAGAATTCAGAGTAATGATAGTAAACATGATCCAAGGTCTCAGAAATCGAATAGAGGCACAGATTGGGAAGATACAAGAAATGTTTAACAAAGATCTAGAAGAACTAAAGAACAAACAAACAGAGATGAACAACACAATAACTGAAATGAAAAACACACTAGAAGGAATCAATAGCAGAATAACTGAGGCAGAAGAACGAATAAGTGAGCTGGAAGACAGAATGGTGGAAATAATTGCCAAGGAGCAGAATAAGGAAAAAAGAATGAAAAGAAATGAGGACAGTCTCAGAGACCACTGGGACAACATAAAACGCACCAACATTTGAATTATAGGGGTCCCAGAAGAAGAAGAGAAAGAGAAAGGGCCTGAGAAAATATTTGAAGAGATTAGAGTTGAAAACTTCCCTAACAAGGGGAAATAGCCACCCAAGTCCAGGAAGTGCAGAGAGTCCCATACAGGATAAAGCCAAGGAGAAACACACCAAGACACATGTTAATCAAACTCACAAAAAGTAAATACAAAGAAAAAATATTAAAAGCAGCAAGAGAAAAGGAACAAATAACCTACAAAGGAATCCCCAAAAGGTTATCAGCTGATGTTTCAGCAGAAATTCTGCAGGCCAGAAAGGAGTGGCAGGACATACTTAAAGTGATGAAAGGGGAAAACCTACAACCAAGATTACTCAACCCAGCAAGATCTCAGATTTGATGGAGAAATCAAAAACTTTATAGGAAAGCAAAAGCTAAGAGAATTCAGCACCACAAAACCAGCTTTACAACAAATGCTAAACAAACTTCTCTAGGCAGGAAACACAAGAGAAGAAAAAGACCTAAGAAAACAAACGCAAAGCAATTAAGAAAATGGTAATAGGAACATACATATCAATAATAACCTTGAATGTAAATGGATTAAGTGCTCCAACAAAAAGACACAAACTAGCTGAATGGATACAAAAACAAGACCCATACATATGCTGTCTACAAGAGATGCATTTCAGACCTAGGGACACATAGAAACTGAAAGTGTAGGGATGGAAAAAGATATTCCATGCAATTGGGAATCAAAAGAAAGCCAGTATAGCAGTGCTCATATCAGACAAGGTAGACTTTAAAATAAAGACCCCTGATTTACAGGACATTCTATCCGAAAGCAGCAGAATACTGCTTTCTTCTCAAGTGCACACAGAATATTCTCCAGGATAGACCACATCTTGGGTCACAAATCAAGCCTTGGAAAATTTAAGAAAATTGAAATCATATCAAGTATCTTTTTGACCACAACACTATGAGACTATATATCAATTACAGGGAAAAAAAAACTGTAAAAAACACAAATACATGGAGGCTAAACAGTGTGCCACTAAATAACCAAGATATCACTGAAGAAATCAAAGAGGAAATTTTAAAAATACATAGAAACAAATGACAATGAAAACTTGACAACCCAAAACCTATGGGATGCAGCAAAACAGTTCTAAGAGGGACGTTTATAGCAATATAATCCTACCTCAAGAAACAAGAAAAATCTCAAATAAACAACCTAAACTTCCACCTAAAGCAACTAGGGAAAGAAAAACAAACAAAACCCAAAATTAGCAGAAGGGAGGAAATCATAAAGATCACAGCAGAAATAAATGAAATGGAAACAAAGAAAACAATAGCAAAGATCAATAAAACTAAAAGCTGGTTCTCTGAGAAAATAAACAAAACTGATAAACCTTTAGAAACAATCATCAAGAGAAAAAGGGAGAGGAGTCAAATTAATAAAATTAGAAGTGAAAAAGGAAAAGTTATGACTGAAACTGCAGAAACACAAAGGATCATAAGAGACTACTACAAGCAACTATATGCCAATAAAATGGACAACATGGAAGAAATGGACAAATTATCAAAAAAGTACAACCTCCCAAGACTGAACCAGGAAAAAATATAAAATATGAACAGACCAATCACAAGTAATGAAACGGAAATTGTGATTAAAAATCTTCCAACAAACAAAAGTCCAGGACCAGATGGTTTCACAGGCGAATTCTAACAAACATTTAGAGAAGAGCTAACACCTATCATTCTCAAACTCTTCCAAAAACTTGCAGAGAGTGGAACACTGCCAAACTTATTCTACAAGGCCATGAACACTGTGATACCAAAACCAAAGACACCACCCACAAAAAGAGAAAATTACAGGACAATAACACTGATGAACATAGACACAAAAATCCTCAACAAAATACTAGCAAACAGAATCCAACAACACATTAAAAGGATCATACACCATTATCAAGTGGGATTTGTCCCAGGAATGCAAGGATTCTTCAAGATATGCAAATCAATCAATGTAATACACCATCTCAACAAACTGAAAAATAAAACCCATATGATCATCTCAATAGATGCATAAAAACTTTTGCCAAAATTCAACACCGATTTATGATTAAAAACTCTCCAGAAAATGGGCAGAGAGGGAACCTACTTCAACATAATATAGGCCATATATGACAAACCCACAGCAAACTATTCTCAATGGTGAAAAACTGAAAGCATTTCTTCTAAGATCAGAAACAAGACAAGGATGTCTGCTCTTGCTGCTATTAAACAACATAGTTTTGGGAGTCGTAGCCATGGCAATCAGAGATGAAAAAGAAATGAAAGGAATCCAAATTGGCAAGGAAGAAGTAAAAGTGTCACTGTTTGCAGATGACATGATACTGTACATAGAATATCGTAAAGACACTACCAGAAAACTACTAGAGCTAATCAATGAATTTAGTAAAGTTGCAGGATACAAAATTAATACACAGAAATCTCTTGCATTCCTATACAATAACAATGAAAGACCAGAAAGAAAAATTAAGGAAACAATCCCATTTACCATTGCAACACAAAGAATAAAATACCTAGGAATAAACCTACCTAAGGAGGCAAAAGAACTGTATACAGAAAACTATAAGATACTGATGAAAGAAATCAAAGAGGACACAAACAGATGTAGAGTTATACCATGCTCTTGGATTGGAAGAACTGATATTGTGAAAATGACTATACTACCCAAAGCAATCTACACATTCAATGCAATCCCTATCAAATTACCAATGACATTTTTCACAGAACTAGAATAAAAAATTTTTAAAACTTATATGGAAACACAAAAGACCCTGAACAGCCAAAGCAATCTTGAGAAAGAAAAACAGAGCTGGAGGAATCAGGCACCCCATCTTCAAACTATATTACAAAGCTACAGTAATCAAGATTGTATGGTACTGGCACAAAAACAGAAATATAGATCAATGGTTACAGGATATAAAGCCCAGAGATAAACCCACACACATATTGTCACCTAATTTGTGACAAAGTAGGCAAGAACATATACAATGGAGAAAAGACAGACTCTTCAATAAGTGGTGCTGGGGAAACTGGACAGCTACATGTAAAAGAATGAAATTAGAACATTACCTAACACCATACACAAAAATAAACTCAAAATGGATTAAAGACCCAAAACTACAATGAGGTATCACCTCACACTGGCCATCACCAAAAATCTACAAACAATAAAGGCTGGAGAGGCTGTGGAGAAAAGAGAACACTCTTGCACTGTTGAGGGGAATGTAAATTGATACAGTCACTATGGAGAACAGTATGGAGGTTCCTTAAAAAACTAAAAATAGAACTACCATATGACCCAGCAATCCCACTACTGGTTATATACCCTGAGAAAACCATAATTCAAAAGGACACATGTACCCCAGTGTTCATTGCAGCACTATTTACAGTAGCCAGGACAAGGAAACAACCTAATGTCCAATGACAGATGAATGGATAAAGAAGATGTTGTACATATATACAATGAAATATTACTCAGCCTTAAAAAGGAGTGAAATTGGGTCATTTGTAAGAGATGTGGATGGACCTTCACTCTGTCATACAGAGTGAAGCCACAAAGAGAAAAACAAGTATCTCATATTTAAGCATATATGTGGACTCTAGAAAAATTGTACAGATGAAACTATTTGCAGGGCAGGAATAGAGATGTAGATGTAGAGAACAGACATGTGGACACAGGGGGGTAATGGGAGCATGGGATAAATTGGGAGATTAGGATTGACATATATACACTACCATGCATAAAATAGGTAGACAGTGGGAACATGCTATAATCACTGGAAGCTCAGCTCGGTGCTCTGTGACAACCTAGATGGGTGGGATAGGGGGGTGGGAGAGAGGTCCAAGAAGGAGGGGATATACATACACATATAGCTGATTCACTTCATTGTACAGCAGAAACTAACTCAACATTGTAAAGAAATTATACTCCAATAAAGAAAAAATTCACAAGAGGGGTTCAATAGTAAATTTGAACTGGCCAAAGTTGAAAGCAAATTGAAGATAGATCAATAGAGATTATGCAATCTGCATATCAGAGACAATTTTAAAATAAAGAAAAATGAAGGCTGTAGCAGAGAAATGTGCGTCATCATTAAGCATACAGGCATGCACATAATGGGAGCAGCTAGAGAAGAGAAAAGAAAGGACGAAGCAGAAAAAATATTCAAAGCAATAATGGCTGAAAACTTCTGAATTTATTTATTTATTGGTTGGTTGGTTGGTTGGTTGGTTGGTCACGTGGCATGTGGGATCCTAGTTCCCAAACCAGGGAATCGAAGCCATGCCCCCTGCAATGGAAGCACAGAGTCTTAACAACTAGACCTCCAGGGAAGTCCCAGAATTTCCTGAATTTATTTTTGAAAATGTATCTACACATACAGGAAGCTAATAAACTCTAAGTAGGATAAACACAGAGAGATCCATAAACAGACATATAGTAGTAAAAAATTAAATTAAAAATTAAATTTTAAAAAAAGCTGAAAAACTATGATAAAGAAAAAATCTTGAAAGTAGCAAGAGAAAAGCTGCTTGTCACTTACAAGGGAACCCCAATAAGATTACCAGCTGACTTCTCATCAGAAGCAATAGAAGCCTGAAGGCAGTGAGATAACATATTTGAATGCTCAAAGAAAAAAAACACAACTGTCAACTATGAATTTTATATTCAATAAAGCTATTTTTCAAAAATGAAGGCAAGGGCTTCCCTGGTGGCGCAGTGGTTGAGAGTCAGCCTGCCAATGCAGGGGACACTGGTTCGTGCCCCGGTCCGGGAGGATCCCACATGCCGCGGAGCAGCTGGGCCTGTGAGCCATGGCCGCTGAGCCTGCGTGTCCGGAGCCTGTGCTCCGCAACGGGAGAGGCCACAACAGTGAGAGGCCCGTGTACCGCAAAAAAAAAAAAAAAAAAATGAAGGCAAAATAAAGACATCCCCAGATAAACAAAAACAGAAGGAATTTGTTGCTAGCAGACCAGCCTTACAAGAAATACTGAAATATCTTCAGGATGGAAGTGAATGATGCCAGACAGTTAATGAAATCCATCCAAAAAAAACCAAAAAAACAAACGACAGTGGTAAGTGTAATTATGTAATTATTAAAGTATAAAGGCATATTTATTTTCCTTTCTTTCTCTGAAGTAATTTAAAAAGCAATGGTATAAAACAATATGTAGGACTTCCCTGGTGGCTCAATTGATAAGAATCCGCCTGCCAATGCAGGGAACATAGGTTCGAGCCCTGGTCTGGGAATATCCCACATGCCGCAGAACAACTAAGCCCATGCACCACAACTACTGAGCCTGCGCTCAAGAGCCCACATGCCACAACTACTGAAGCCCAAGCACCTAGAGCCCGTGCTCCACAACAAGAGAAGTCACTGCAATGAGTAGTCCATGCACAACAGAGTAGCCCCTGCTCAACACAACTAGAGAAAGCCTGTGAAGCAACGAAGACCCAACGCAGCCAAAAATAAATAAATAAATAAATTAATTAATTAATTAATTAAACTTCCTTTCTAAAAAAAGATAAAAGCAAAACCAATATGTATATAATGTATTATTGTGCCTATAACATATCTAAATGTAATAAGATGGCTATTCAAATCTACAAGAACAAATCAAGAGAAACAAATGATAAAACATAAATATGTACTTGTTCTCATTTCTTCCCTTTTTTAAAGGATATGAAGTTATACAAAGTAAAAATTATATAAATGTATTTTTATGTTTCTAACACTTGTCAATATGATACATATAACAGTAGTTCCTAAAAATGAGGGTCAAACACAATAGAACTACATAGGAGTAATGTTTTTTGTGTTTTTTTAAACATTTATTGGAGTATAATTGCTTTACAATGGTGTGTTAGTTTCTGCTTTATAACAAAGTGAATCAGTTATACATATACATATATCCCCATATCCACTCCCTCTTGTGTCTCCCTCCCACCCTCCCTATCCCACCCCTCTAGGTGGTCACAAAGCACTAAGCTGATCTCCCTGTGCTATGCAGCTGCTTCCCACTAGCTAGCTATTTTACATTTGTTAGTATATATAAGTCCATGCCACTCTCTCACTTCATCCCATCTTACCCTTCCCCCTCCCCGTGTCTGCAAGTCCATTCTCTACATCTGCGTCTTTATTCCTGTCCTGCCCCTAGGTTCTTCAGAGCCACTTTAAAAATTTTTTTTTAGATTCCATATATATGTGTTAGCATACGGTATTTGTTTTTCCATAGGAGTAATGTTTTTATGATCAATAGAAGTTAGCACAAATACAAAGCTGATTCTGATAAATTAAGATGTACATAAGAAGCCTTATAACAACAACTTAGGAAATAATTCAGAAAAATATGTAGTGAAAAATTCATTAAATAAAATACTACATTGGAAAATATTCACTTAATGCAAAATAAAGTAGTAAAAAAGAATAGAAGAACAAAGAAGATATGAGACATATGGAGAACAAAAAGTAAAATGGCAGATATAAATTCAACTATATCAATAATAAAATTAAATGATTGGATTGAATAATACAATCAAAAGGCAGAGATCATCAGCCTCAATTTAAAAAACAGATCCAGCAATATGCTGTCTAGAAGAGACATACTTTAAATTCAAAAATACAAAAAGACTGAAAGTAAAAGGATGGAAAATGATATATCATGCAAACAGAAATCAAAAGAAAGCTGAAGTGGCTAAACTAACAAGAGACAAAGTAGGTTTTAAGGCAAGATGTATTACCATGGATACAGAGGAACATTTTATAGTGATAAAAGGGTCAATCCATCAGAAAGATATAAAAATTATTAACACGTATGCACCTAACAACAGAGCACCAAAAACATGGCAGAAATGAAGTAAAAATAGATGATTCAACAATAATAGTTGGAAACTTCTACTTGAACCCCACTTTCAATAATGGATAGAAAAACTAGACAGATCAACAAGGAAATAAAAGACTTAAACAGCATTATAAACCAACTAGACCTAATAGGCTTCTATAGAACACTCCACCACCAACAGCAGAATATATATTCTGCTCTAGTGCACTGGAACATTTTCTAGGATAGACCATATGCCAGACCATAAAACAAACCTCAATAAATTTAAAGAACTAAAAATAATACAAGGTGTGTTCTCTGACCACAATGAAATGAAATTAGAAATCAATAACAGAAAGAAATTTGGGATAATCACTAATACATGGAAATTAAACAACAAACTCCTAAATAATCAATGGATCAAAGAAGAATCAAAAGAGAAATTAGAAAATAGTTAAGATAAATGCAAATGAACACACAACATACCAAATATATGGGATTCAGCAAATGTGGTGCTTTCCCCAAATGTCCTCATAAATTCTAATTTTTCCCATATTTTTCCTGGATGTCTTCCACAATGACAGTGGAGATGTTAAATTTCCCTCTAACCACTTAGAGCACTACCTAGCAGGAAAATAATACCAACAAAAAATCAACAGTTTGGAGCCTCCTTGCAGAATGTTTATGACAGGGTTCTCTGCAGATATTTGACCCTCAGGTTTTATTTATCTTTAATTGGTAGAAGTTAAAAGATGTCACTTACAAGCCATGAGAAGTTTTCTTGCACTAAGACTTCTAAGTTCTTTGTTCCGTGATATCTGCTAGAGTGGACGCTTCAGCTAAAATGTGAAAAGAAGCTCCCACTGAGCAGTTTCCTTTTCCTGCCTGAGCTGGTGCTGCGTGAGTTGGTGAAAGGGCTTTTCTCATTTTATCATCCCAGAATCCCTCTGTAAGCTGGTGCCAAGTTATCTAGGCAGCTGTTTCTCTTGTAAAGCAATGGGGATGGGAGTGAGGTACACATGAAAGGCTTTCAGTTTGCTTTAAGGATGGAGAATTTTCTGGGGAAGCTGGGTCCGAATAGAGGATGTAGCCAGGAGTCTTGTGCTGATGTATGTGTCATTTTCTACATCTTATACCGCAAGGATATCTCATGCATCAGAAGGAACATGCCAAGATCTAGAGTCTCACCAGTGAGTGATTCTGCTTTAATACTGGCATGTCATTGCTACTAGACTCTCTCAGCTAACGAAACAAGGAGATACATTTGTGTGTACTAACACATGTATATACATATATCCATAAATATTTCTATACGTAACTGTCAGTACCTATATTAAGCTAAACATGAGTTCACACCGATGTCTCAAATTCTACTCCATTAACATGTAGATCATACTAGCCTCTTTCCCTTTCTTATCTGTAAGCTCCTAGTCCAACAACAGGACTCCCACCATTGGCCATCCTTTTTCTTAATTGTTCAGTTCTAATATGAACATGTATAGCAGTATTGGAATTGTTATCCCTGTGAAAAATCGCTTTATCAACTAGAGTAGAGTGCTTGTGAACAGTGCCTTTTGCCTTAGGCTTACAGACTCCACCTCTTTCTGAAGTTACTTATCTAGGTTAGCACCTTATTCCTTCACCCCCTTCAGTGATGTTGCCTCATACATTTATAATAAATTTAGATTACTTTGTAAGAATCTTAATTTCTTTTAGGGGTTCTCCTCATCTCCTAAATTATTTTTAAAATTTTTTATACATTAAGGTTTGCTCTTTGTACTATAGTTTTATGGGTTTTGACAAATGCTTACTGTTTTTTATTCACCATTACAATATTACACAGAAGTTCACCAGCCTAAAATTTTCCTATGCTTTACCTATTCAACCCTTCCTTCCTCCCTCAGATCCCTCGCAACCTCTAATCTGTTGAAGGTCTCTCAATTTTGCCTTTCCCAGAATGTCATACAGTTGGAAATTTTTGTTATTTAGCTTTTTCTGGATGGCTTCTTTCACTTAGCAATATGCATTTAAGATTTATACATTTATTTTCCTGGCACGGTAGCTCATTTCTTTTTATCACTGAAAAATATTCCACTGTATGGATGTACCGGTTTGTTTATACATTCCTATTAAAAGTCATTTTGCTTGCTTCCCACTTTTGGTGATTATGAATAAATCTGCTATAAACATTCACATGCAAGTTCCTGTGTGGACATAAAATTTCAAATCTGTTGTGTAAATGCCTAGGAGCATGATTGTGGGTCATATGGTAAGATTACGTTTAGTTTTGTAAGAAAGTGACAAACTGTCTTCAAAGAAGCTGTGCCATTTTGCATTCTCATTAACAGTGAGAGGTCCTTTTGCCCCACATCCTTTCCATTAGTTGGTAGTATCAGTTATTTGCATTTTAGCTATTCTAATAAGTGTGTAGTGGTATCTTATTGTTGTTCTAATTTGCAGCTCCCTAAGGACATATGATCTTAAGCACTTTTTCATATGTTCAAATAATTGCCATCTTTCTCAGTGAACTGTCTGTTCAGATCTTTTGCCCATTTTTAAATTGAGTTGTTTATTTTCTGGTTGAGAATAAATGTCACCTGGTTGTGGTATATAACTACCTTGTTTGATTTGATAGGTTACTATTTTATTGAGGATTTTTTGAATTTATGTTTATGAGAGATATTGGTCTGTTGTTTTCCTTTCTTGTGATGTCTTTATTTGGTTTTAGTATTAGGATAAAGCTGGCCTCATAGAATGTGTTTGGAAGTGTTCCCACTGCTTCTATTTTCTGGAAGTGACTGTGGAGAATTGTTATATATTCTTTCTCAAATGTTTGTTAGAATTCACCAGTGAAACCATCTGGGTCTGGAGTTTTCTTTTTTGGAAGTTTAATAATTATTTGTTCCATTTCTTTAATATATATAGAACTATTCAGCTTATCTATTTCTCCTTTGTGAGTTTTAGCAATTTGTATCTTCCAAGAAACTGGTTCTTTTCATTAAAATCATCTAATTTGTGAGCATGGAGTTTTTCATAGTATCGCTTTATTATCGCTCTGATGTCCATGGGATCATCAGTAATGAACATTTGATACTGGTAATTTGTGTCTCCTCCCTTTTTTTCTTGGTTAGCCTGGTTTATCAATGTTACTGATCTTTTCAAAGAACCAGGTTTGGTTTCCTTTGATTTTGTTTTCTACTGGTTTCCCATTTTTAATTTTATAGTTTATTATTCCTTTGTTCTGCTTGCTTTAGGCTACTGCTTGTCTGTTTTGGTTTCTTAAGGGAAAACCTTAAGTTATTCATTTCAGATTTTTTTCTAATATATACATTAAATGCTATAAATTTCCCTCCATGCATTACTTTCACTGCATCTCACAAAACTTGATAAATTTTATTTTCATTTATTTCAAAAACATTTTTGATTTATCTTTAGATTCTTAATATATTATTTGTTTTTTGAAATGATAATTTTTTAATTGAAGTATAGTTGATTTACAATATTGTGTTAGTTGCAGGTGTACAGCACAGCAATTCAGAATATATATATATATATATATTCATCTTCAGATTCTCTGCCCTTATAGATAAAAGTTCTTTGTTTCATTTTCAAATATATGAAGATTTTCCAGCTGCCTGTTATTGATTACTGATAATTACAAATTGTGGTCTGAAACTATACTTTGATTTCTACCCTTTCAAATTTGTTAGTATTAAAATGTGCATAACATAAAAGTTACCATCTTAACCATTTCTAAATGTAAAGTACAGTTTTGTTAAGCATATTCACATTGCTATGCAACAAATCTCCAGAACTTTTTCATCTTGCAAAACTGAAACTCTATACCTATTCAATAACAACTCCCTATTTTCTCCTCTCTCCATTTCCTGGAAACTACCATTCTACTTTCTGATTCTATAAATTTGTCTACTCACATAAGGTACCTCATATAAGACAGTATTTGTCTTTTGTGACTGGCTTATTTCACTCAGCATAATGTTCTGAGTTAATCCATGTTGTATCATGTGCCAGAATGTCCTTTTTAAGGCTGAGTAATATTCCATTGTATGTATTGTATATACCACATTTTGTTTATCCATTCATCTGTCAATGGACATTTGTGTTGCTTCTACCTCTTGGCTATTGTGAAGAGTGCTGTTTTGAAAACAGATGTGCAAATATCTCTTCAAGATCCTGCTTTCAATTATTTTGGCTATATACCCAGTAGTGGAGTTGCTGGAAAGGTAATTTTTATGACCCAGAAGTGGTCTTTTTCAGTGAATATTCCACCCAAGTTTGACATGTTGTTGGATGGAGTATTCAAAAAATGCCACTTAGATCTAGTTACTTCATAGTTCTATTCAGGTCAAATATATCTTTATTGATTTCCTACCTGCTTGATTGGTCACTTACTGACAGCAGGTGTTGGAATCTCAACTATAAAAGTGAATTTGTCTATTTCTTTTAGTTCTATCAGTTTTCATTTCACACATTTTGACACTCTTTTGTAACATACGTGTTTAAAACTGCTGTCTTCTTGGAGAACTGACCCCATTATCATTATTAATAATAGTACTCCTTTTTATTCTTGATAATTTTCATTGTTCTAAATTCTCTTTGTCTAAAATTAATATAACTACTCCAGCTTTCATTTGATTAGTGTTAGCATCCTATATCTTTCTCCCTCTTTTACTTTTAACTTTGTAAGTCATCAGGGTCTTTATATTAAAAAGAGTTTCTTGTTACTACATATTTGGGTCTTTTTTTTTTTATCCGAAAGATAATTTTGTCTTTTAATTGGCATACTAAGATAATTCACATTTAAAGTAATTATTGACATATTTAAATTAATATCAACCATGTTTGTAACTTTTTTCTGTTCATTGCTAGAGGTTTCTTTATCTGCCCTCTCTGGTGTAAATTGAGCATTTGAAATAATTCTATTTGATCTCTTCTCTCTCATTTCTACTTCCTTAAAAAATTAGCTGTTGGGGCTTCCCTGGTGGTGCAGTGGTTAAGAATCCACCTGCCAATGCAGGGGACATGAGTTTGAGCCCTGGTCTGGGAAGATCCCACATGCTGCAGAGCAACTAAGCCCATGTACCAAAACTACTGTGCCTGCACTCTAGAGCCTGTGAGCCACAACTACTGAGTCCACATGCTACAACTACTGAAGCCCATGCATCTAGAGCCCATGCTCCACAGCAAGAGAAGCTACTGCAATGAGAAGCCCATGCACTGCAATGAAAAGTAGCTCCCCACTCACTGCAACTAGAGAAAGCCTGTGCACAGCAATGAAGACCCAACGTAGCCAAAAATAAATTTTAAAAAAATTAGCTGTAGAACTTACAATATACATTTTTAAATAATTTAAATCCACATTCAAATGACACTATTCCACTTTATACATAGTGCAAGAACATGGATGACAGTTATCCATATGCTTAATCATCCAATATATTGTTGCTATTTTATAATTTTAAACAAATTGTTATATTTTAGATAAATTACAAGAAAAGATTTCTTTTAATTTATTTCTCTTGCAGTGTTCTTGTTTTCTTCATATAGATCCAAGTTTCATTACCCTTCATTATCCTTTATCATTTTCTTTCTACCTTGAGAAAATGTTTTTAACATTTCTGCTGGTGAATCACCTCAGTTTTCAGTTGTCTGAGAAAGTCTTCATCTATCCTTCACTTTTGAAAAATAATTTTGTTGATATAGAATTCTACAGGTTTTTTTTCTTTCAAAACTTTAAATATTTCACTTCACTCTCTTCTTGCGTGCATGGTTTCTGATTAGAAGCCTGCTGTAATTCTATAGTCAAGGTAGGTTGGTTTGGCTTTTGTTTTCTTTTTTCCTGACTTCTTTCAAGATTTTCTCCTCTTTGATTTTCTGCAATTTGAATATAATGCCTAAGTGTAGTTATTTTGGGTATTTATTCTGTTTGCTGCTGAGATTCTTGGAATTATGATTTAATGTCTGCCATTGATTTTGGAAAGTTCTTGGCCATTATTACTTCAAGTACTTATTTTGCACCAGTCTCCTTCTCTTCTTTCTTCTGGTATTCCAAATATTCATGTGTTAAATGCTTTTAAATGGTCCCACAGTTCTTGGGTGCTCTGGATGTTTTTCAATTCTTTTTTCTTGTTGCATTTCAATTTAGGAAGACCATATTCCCTCAGCCCTGTCAAGACTATGGAGGAGCCATTCTTTATTTCTGTTACATCACTCTCCCTTTTTATTCTTTCTCCTGGATTTTCTGTTACATCTAGCCTTTCTTTTTTATCTTTTCTTAAGTTTCCCTCTTTTTTCTGCATTATCCATCTCTTCTCGCATGATGTCTACCTTTTGCACTAGAGCCCTTAATGTGTTAATAATAGTTATTTTAAATTCTCTGATAATTTCAACATATGAGTCTGGTCTGATGCTTATTTTGTCCCTTTAGACTGTTTTTTTCTTTTTTTGCCTTTTTGCATGATATGTAACATTTTGTAGAAATCTTAAAATGTTTTATCCAGTAATAGGAACTGAGGTAAATCCTTTAGTATGAGGACTTGAATTAACCTGACTAGGATTTGAGCTTTGGAGTTGGGCTTTGTTTAATGCATTCTAAATTTATAGATACTAGAGGCTTCAAATTCCACTAGTTTCTTTGTTTTTGTGACCTTTATTACTTTGGGCTTGCCTAAGTATTCCTCCTCAGAGACAGGCTTTGTCTTGTAGCTCTTTTAACTGTAATTCACGAATAGTATATTGGAGCACATTGGTGTGGTAGCAAGGTGTGGGGAGGAGGAGCATTCTATAATCTTCCAATTAAATTTTAATCTTTTAGTGAGCCTGTGACCTTCACAAATGTTTCTTCTTTTATAGCTTCAAAACCCTCCCTCCTTAGGTGAGATAGGAAAACTAGAAAGGGCTGGGGTTGGAAAAATGCCCTTCCCCTGGTGGAATAAGCTCTGGTAATGTGTTTTCCCTGGATACTAGTCTATTATGTAGAATGCCCTGCGCAAACCTCTTGGGATTTCTGGAGGTGAAGCCCGCAAGAGTAAGGGGTCCCCTGAGATTGTGGCTCCAGGAGTTTCTCAATCTCACATTGATCCACACTCAAACTCAGGCAATTCATCAAAAATACCATATAAGTGTTTCTACCAGGTTATGGCTCCAGTGCCTTCCAGGTTAACAGATCTTGGCTATGTCCTCTGATTTGCCTGTCTCTCCAGATTTGGGGTTGGCAATTTTCTCTGAAACTCAGTTCTCTGATGAGTCCAAGAAAAGTCATTGATTTTCAGTTTGTCCAGCTTTTTCTTGGTGTATGGATAGGACTGTAAGAACTCCAAGTTCTCTACATGTCTGAGTTGAAATTAGAAGTCTTCTAGGATAGGGATCTTAATAATAGTATATTGCTATATATTCGAGAAATTGGGGTTTTTTTTTTTAGTTATTTAATGAATCAATATGGTTCTAAGAATTTTATTAATATATCAGTTTATTTTGAAACATTTTAGGCTTCTTCTAAATCAAAATATAATTTCTAGAGGAACAAACCTCTGATATGTATTTTCTTTCTTTTTTTAAAAAAATATTTATTTATTTAGCTGTACCAGGTCTTAGTTTCAGTATGTGGAATCTGTGTTGCCACATGAGGGATCTTCGTTGCAGCATGAGGGATCTAGTTCCATGACCAGGGATTGAACCCGGGCACCCTGCATTGGGAGCATGGAGTCTTAACCACTGGACCACCAGGGAAGTCTCTCTGATATGTATTTTCTCCAACATCACTAAGGAATTAACTCAATTCTGACACGATCTACCTGAAGATAGCACCAGGTCCCACAGGTTAAGGGCTCAGTCCTACAAAACTGCCCCCACCTCCTTTTCAGACACCAATCCTAAGTCCAAGTTGTCACCCATGCTTTTGACCTATCAGCTATAGATGGGTTTCCATGGCCCCTCCTTGGGCTTGATTAATGTGCTAGAGTAGCTCACAGAACACATAAATATTTTACTTACTGGATTAGAAAAGGATATAACTCAGGAAATGCCAATGGAAGAGATGCATAGGGCAAGGTATGTGGGAAGGGGTGCAGGCTTCCATGCTCTTTGGAATCTCCATTCTCCCCAAAATTCCACATGTTCACCAACGTGGAAGCTCTCCAAACATTGTTTGGTTTTTATGGAGGATTCTTTACATAGACATGGTTTGCCACTGATGATTGAACTCAATCAATCTCTAGTCCCTCTCTTCTCCTAGAAGACTCGGGGTGGGGGTGGACTAAAAGTTCCAACTCTTTAATCACATGGCTGGTTCCCCTGGCAACCGGCCCCCAGCCTTGAGTTACCTAGAGGCTTTCCAAAAGTCACCTCATCAATATAATGAAAGACACGTTTATAGTTCTTATCATTTAGGAAATTCCAAGAGTTTTAGGGGCTCTGTGCCAGGAACAGGAGGAAGACCAATGTATATCTATATATTTTATAAATCACAATACCACAAAAGCCAAAATCAATATGTTGACTGAAAAAAATGCACAACCTAAAAGCTGAGAATTATGATTTATTTGGCAGACTTACTGAGGACTTTAAGCCCCAGATATAGCCTCTCAGACAGCTCTGAGGAACTGTTCCAAAGAGGTAAGGAAAGAGCCAGGATATATAGGAGTTTTTGCTGAAAAAAAAAAAAAAATGTAGTCAGACATCAAAATATTACTGCTAATTACAAAAAACAGACATCTCAAGTTAATGATTTTACTGCTTTTCTGTATATGGGAAGATGCAAAAGTCTGTGCTCATTGAAATTATTCCTTTGATATGCACCTTAACTGTTCTGTTTTTCTCCAGTTCCCCTCAGGGTGTACCTTCAGGGCAGCTGCAGTGGCTGATGACTTTATGTCCACAACATATTTTGTTTACTGAAATGGCAGGTGACATTCTTTGTCCACAGATATATTCCCCAGGCCTGGGTCTTCTTAATAACATAAACCATGTAGTATGGTGCACAGCTAGGTGGAAGCTCCTTGCTAGCAGGAATTTTGTTGCATGCATTGCAATAGGGCTCTGGAAAGGACTTAAGGCCTCACTCTTCCAAGTGTGACACAGACACTCTGGCCCCAGACCCACTAAGTCAGAATCTGTATTGTCAACAAAAACTTAATCAGTCTACGAAAGAAATGGAAAGTTTTATTTGAGCCGAATTGAGGATTATAACCTAGGAACAGCATCTCAGAAAGCTCTGAGAACTGCTCTGCCCAACAGAAGTCAAAGCACATTTATATAAGTTTTTTGAGACAGAGGGCTGTATATCAAATGACGTATTATCGACAGTTTACACAATCTAAATCTGCAAGTATGAAGTAGTGGGTCATGTGACCCCTTACAAAATCAAGAAGGTGGTTTATCTTTTAAGCAGTTGTCTTGTTGATGCTAGGAGAATGTTGCTCTTTAGGGTTGAGCAGGTACTTCTGCCAATGGGAGAGGTTTGGTTGATGCATAACGCAGATACACAATGCACAGAGAGAGGAGAGAAGAGGCCAAAGGGCAGAGAAAATTTGTTGTTTAAATTTTTCTTGTCTTGCCATAAAATACTGTGGAAAATTTTTTTCCACAGTGTGTTAATAACGCCCCCACTTGATCCGTGGAAATGACAACCTCAGAGACACAGACCACACTAAAGCCACTTAACATCCCCAGTGCAATGTTTGGACCCTGAAGACCACCCACTGTAAATGGGGCATTTATGAGGTAATTGGGGAAGCTTTAATTTGGCCTAATAGATAAAACCAAGAAATTATAATGACACTGTGCTTATGCTCCAAAGGCCCTATTTTTCAGAAATGCATTATGAAAATAGAAAGAGCAAAGCCAAGCTTCTGCCACCTCCCCTGATAATGTTCA
Organism: Leucopleurus acutus; assembly: GCF_964270905.1. Lineage (NCBI taxonomy): Eukaryota > Metazoa > Chordata > Mammalia > Artiodactyla > Delphinidae > Leucopleurus > Leucopleurus acutus. The sequence continues at coordinate 15,388,152 of NC_139145.1, forward strand.
AGGCTACTGTTTTTTCCTACAGTTAAAAAAAACAGGCCTAAAATGGAGTCACTTGTGCTAAGCCCACATCACCAAACCATGGCTTAATACCTAACCTAATTGCAGTTTCAACCTTCCCCAGGAATGTAGTCTTAACCAGTCAGTTTGGAATTTTCTGATCAGCACCAAAGAGGTGATCTGCCACACACACCCTTTCCATCTCCAAAAGGAAGACGTAATCTGCTCTTTCCTTATCACTTCCCCCTTCTGTCTATAAAAACTTTCCATTTTGTACGGCTCCTTGGAGCTCCATTCTTTTTAAATTTTGTAATGTTTTTTAAAATATATTTCATTGAAGTATAGTTGATTTACAATGTGTTAGTTTCTGGCATACGGCAAAGTGATTCAATTATATATATATATTTATCATATATATATAATATATATTATATATAATATATATATGATAGTTTGCATCTGCTAATCCAAAACTCCCAATCCATCCCTTCCCCAACCCCCTCCCCCTTGGCAACCATAAGTCTGTTCTGTTCTATGTCTATGAGTCTGTTTCTGCTTTGTAGATAAGTTCATTTGTGTCATGATTCCACACATAAGTGATATATGGTATTTGTCTTTCTTTTTCTGACTTACTTCACTTAGTATGATAATCTCTAGGTTGCTGCAAATGACATTATTTCATTCTTTTTTATGGCTGAGTAGTATTCCATTGTGTGTGTGTGTGTGTGTGTGTGTGTGTGTATACATATATATATATATATATATATGTATATATATATATACACACACACATCTTTATCCATTCATCTGTCAGTGGACACTTAGGTTGCTTCCATGTCTTGGCTATTGTAAATACAGCTGCTATGAACATTGTGGTGCATGTATCTTTTTGAATTATAGTTTTGTCTGGGTATATGCCCAGGAGTGGGATTGCTGGATGAGATGGCAACTCTATTTTTAGTTTTTTGAGGAACCTCCATACTTTTTTCCAAAGTGGCTGCACCAATTCCCATTCCCACCAACAGTGTAGGAGGATTCCCTTTTCTCCACACCCTCTCCAGCATTTATGATTTGTAGACTTTTTAATGATGGCCATTTTGACTGGTGTGAGGTGGTACCTCATCGTAGTTTTGATTTGCATTTCTCTAATAATTAGTGATGTTGAACATCTTTTCATGTGCCTATTGGCCATCTGTATGTCTTCTTGGAGAAATGTCTGTTTAGGTGTTCTGCCCATTTTTTGACTGGGTTGTTTTTTTTTTGTTATTGAGTTATGTGAGCTGTTTGTATATTTTGGAAATTAAGCCCTTGCCAGTCTCACTGTTTGCAAATATTTTCTCCCAGCCTGTAGGTTGTCTTTTCCTTTTGTTTATGGTGTCCTTTGCTATGCAAAAGCTTATGTTTTATTACGTCCCATTTATTTCTTTTTGCTTTTATTTCTATCGCCTTGGAAGTAGTGATAGAAGTTTCCTTAGACTGACCTAAGAAAACATTGCTACGATTGATGTCAGAGAATGTTTTGCCTATGTTCTCTTCTAGGAGTTTCATGGCATCATGTCTTATATTTAAGTCTTTAACCCATTTTGAGTTTATTTTTGTGTATGGTGAGAGGGTGTGTTCAAACGTCATTGATTTACATGTCGCTGTCCAGCTTTCCCAACACCACTTGCTGAAGAGACTGTCTTTTCTCCATTGCGTATTCTTGCTTTCTTTGTCAAAGATTAATTGTCCATAGATGTGCGGGTTTATTTCTGGGCTCTCTGTTCTGTTCCACTGTTCCATATGTCTGTTTTTGTGCCAGTACCACACTGTTTTGATTACTGTAGCTTTGTAGTATTGTCTGGAATCTGGGAGGGTTATGCTTCCTGCTTTGTTCTTTTTCTTTAGGATTGCTTTGGCAATTCTGGGTCTTTTATGGTTCCATGTAAATTTTAGGATTATTTGTTCCAGTTCTGTGAAAAATGTCATGGGTAATTTGATAGGGATAGCATTAAAGTTGTAGATTGCTTTAGGTAGTATGGCCATTTTAACAATATTAGTTCTTCCAATCTTGGAGCTCCTTTCTACTTGCTAGATGAGATGATGCCTGATTCATGACTTGTTCAATAAAGCCAATTAGATCTTGAAAATTTACTCGGTTTAATTTTCGTTATTTAACGCTATCTATGGCCTAAAATACCCAGAACTCCCTCTTCCAGGGCACATTGTAAATTGCACTTCCCACTCCTTTGAAGTTAGGCCAAGTAACTCACTTTGGCAAATAAAAAGTGAATGAAGTGCAAGTCTTAGGCGCCCCATATGCATTTCCCACATCCCCTATACCTGCCTATTCTCAGACTCCAGTGAGCATCAGAATCACCTGGAGGGCTTGTTAAGCAGGTCCTTGGTGCCACCCCAGAATTTCTGATCCAGTACCTCTGGAGTGGTGGGGTTAGCGTAAGGTGGTGGAGCCTGAGAATGTGCATTTATAACAAGTTTCAGGTGATGTTTATATTGCTGGTCTGAAGGATATACTTTAGGAACCAGTGTTCTAGAAGAATCTTCTCTGGGCCAGATTCTCTGGGCGATGCTTCCCTATTGAACCATGTTTAAGATGAAGGATGGGTGAGAAGCAAATATTTCTTCTGTCCTCATTGCACTGAGATTTTCATGCTCATAACTGAAAGAGTATATCCCACAAAGAAGCACAAAATTCTCAGAACCCACAAGTCCTCAAGAAAACAACAATATTTTGATTAGAGAGGCGTATTCAGCTTTGGCTGGGTTCCAGGCACACAGATCCTCACAGAATTAATGGTGCAGAGCTGCCAAGAGGTCCTTGGGCTTGTCCTAAGGCACATTCCCCTTGGTCCTCTGCTACCTGGTAATAGGATAGCTACTTCCAAGAAAGAATTCAAGAATTTCCTAGGATGGCACCCCCCTCTCCCCTATGTCTTCCATGGGCCCGGCCTATGTCTTGAATTCACTCTATTAAAAGCAAGACAACAGGCCCAAAATATAGTCACTTATGCTAAACCCCAAGGACTTAAAGTAGTTTTGGCCTCTCCCAGGAATGGACTTTTAAACCAACCAGGAATTACCTGGTCAGCACTAGTGAAGTAATCCGCCTGATAGACCTCTGCAGCCCCTAAAGGAAGGTGACCTTGTCACAACCAGTCCATTTTTTGCTAATATGTCCTCCTTGTTCCTGCTCCCTTCTGCTTATAAAAGTCTTTCATTTGTACAGCTCCTTGGAGCTCCTTTCCATCTGCTACATGGGATGACGTCTGAATCATGATTCATGAATGATGATTCATGAATCATTGAATAAGGTCTTTAAAATTTACTCAGTTGAATTTTGCTTTTTAACAACTCACAGGATCTGGTTTTCTATTACTGATATCAAACACTTTTGGAGCCAATGGAGGGTGGTGCACGTCTAAGACAAGATTTATCAGTAATTTCCCTGACGTCAGAGCCACAAACCTCTGGCCAGCAGACGGCTACAGAAGGTAGGCAGCGCCAGGAATGGTCCCACCCCTATGAACCTTAAGACAGGTCAAGATAAGGGAGGGCTATAAATCTGACTTGGCTCGATTAATATCCAGGCACCTCTAAGCACCAACTTTGCTACTAGCTCAGTCACCTGGGGGTGATTTCCTCTTTTTTTTTTTTTGCAGTACTCGGGCCTCTCACTGTTGTGGCCTCTCCCGCTGCGGAGCACAGGTTCCCGACGCGCAGGCTCAGCGGCCATGACTCACGGGCCCACCCGCTCCGCGGAACGTGGGATCTTCCCGCACCGGGGCACGAACCCGCGTCCCCTGCATCGGTAGGTGGACTCTCAACCACTGCGCCACCAGGGAAGCCCGATTTCCTCTTCTTATCCTTGTGGTCCCTCCCCCAGCTGAGTGCACACAACTATCTTTACATCTCTCTTACTCTCTTCTACTACACTTCTTTCACTTTCTCCAATTCCTGTGATTTCTCTAGTTGCAGTGTTTCCTCTTATCCCTTTCCATGTATGTGTCCAGATCAATTATCCTGTCTTTCAGATTCTGCCTTTTTGCCTGTCACATACTCTCTGGATGTGTCTTTAAAATAGATTTAAAAAAAAATAATTCAATTCAGAGCAAAAGCGAATAGTATACCTAAGATGGCTGGTTAACTAAATACCTGGCTGCATTTTTTTTTCTCTTTTTAACCCTGAGTTTGGTTTTTTTGGTTCTGTGAAGACATAACTTTCCTCTAAGGCCTCACGACTTTCTTGTTATTGACAGGTCCCTTCCTACTGGGTAGCCACAGTCCCTCTGCTAAGTGCAACTGTTTGAGAGAGAAGCAATAGCTTGTGATTCAAGGCTTTGGAAATCCTGTGCAACATGGAAACAGAGGTTGGGTAAGGATCAGCTGGAGGAAGGCCAAATGGGAGGAGAGTGGGAATTCACACTCCCACCCTGGGGTGCAGGGGCAGGTGGGATCCTGGCCTCTCTCTCTGAGGAGAGTGTGAGGCTGAAACCACAGCGGCAACACTGAGGTTAGAAGGAGGAGAGAGAGGTGATGTTAAGTGAGGGCCTCTCATTCTCCCCTAAATAGCAGCAGGCCCTAAGAGCCTCCTGCCAGGAAGCCCTTCATGCCAGGAGCTTCCACTACTCCCTCACTCCTCCCCCAGTCCCCCCAACACTTGTAAGAATTCCTGCATCACCTCTGGAGAAGGCATGACTGAAATTCCCTCCTGTTGGATGTGGAGAGGACCCGTCCCTTCTGCATGTTATCATGGAAATCATAAGGAGAGGGGAAAAGGAACATGGTGGCACACAAGGCATGTGAGATGAAGCAGCAACTAAGGAAGGGTTTGTCTTCTTTTGCCAAACTCCATGGCCTTGATCTTCATTCCAGCCTAGATCAAAATGTTCCTCTGTCCTAAATGGGAAAGAAACTCATTTTGCCACCACCTCTTCCCAGCTATGCTGATGAATAAGCTGGTATATCCCTGCTGTGTCGTGACCACCACCTGCCTGCCATCAGGAGGGAGAAACCACTGCCCAGCATTCCAAATTCCTTGACCACAGTGGACAGTCATCACCTCATGCCCAAAGCAGTAATGTCCAGCAGCCCTCCACTGCCTCTGGGCTGGGCCCTAATCAACCCTAGCCTTGGTGTGCTCATGCTCTGACCCCAAACACATCCACTATCTCACATTCTCCACCAAAACACCTGACAGGCCCCAACCTCCTCCACTGGCCATATAATTTTAGTTTTAGATAACATTCAGAGGTTATCTACCCAGTTCAGCCCCACTTCTTGCAGACTGGAACACCAAAGCCCAGAGGAGCTGAGTGGCTCATCCAATGTGCACACAACCCCCTTGTGGCAGAGGCAGGTCAATGACAGCCCTCTGGATAGTGTGGTCAGTGCGTTTCAGTCCTGAGTTACATCTGTCCCCTTTCACACTCAAGTGTACTTTTTTTTTTTTTTTTTGGCCGCGCAGCTTGCAAGATCTTAGTTCCCCAACCAAGAATCAAACCTATACCCCCTGCAGTGGAAGCTCAGAGTCCTAACCACTGGACCACCAGGGAATTCCCTCAAGTGTCCCACTTTAGACCATACATGCATACATGACATAGAGTCACTGTATTAAGTGACATATAGTCACAATGTCTATTGTACCATGTTAGGTGTTGAGTAAGATGGAGTCAGGGAAGACCCCAAGGGTGACATTGGGCCAGCCCCACAATAAGTCAAATGAGCCTTGGGGAACTTGGGTGGTAGGATTAATTCAGACCTGGCTGGAGAGCTGGGGAAACAGAAAGGCCTTTGGTCAAAATTCCACATGAGCTGGGCCTCAAGCCACAGGCAGAAGTCTAACAGGTTAAGCAGGGGGGAAACTTGTGTCAAGAGTAGCACAAGTGAAAGCAAGTCTGTGGGCAGATGTTTGGTGGAGAGTGCCACATGCCAGGCCCTGAGAACACCGAGATCGGGCAGACACAGGCTTTGGCTAGAAGAACTCATGCCAGATTTCAGAAGAGTGAAGCATGGGGACAGGAGGACTTGGAGGTGGGGGTCACGGGGGGCGGGGGCAGGAGAGGAACTGGGATTCCTGCTACCACCTCTCTAGCTTAAGGCCAGGGTCCGGTTCAGAGCTTCAGAGAGTATCCCCAGCTCAAATAACCTCCCAGAGCCCTCTTGATCGCGTCCCTCTTTAGTTATCTATTTTTTTACTGCCCGGCATCACCCATTAGCTATGTGCACCCCCGTGCTCCTTACCTGGACATCCCACCCACGGTATTATATTTTCTGGTCTTCCTAGCAAGCCCTACCACGGTGTTTTGCAATCTGAAAGATCCTGGTAAATATTTCTTAATAAACCACACATACTTTCGCCAGCCAGTGAAATGGTCCCCTGGTGTCCTTCGTTCAGGCTATGGCACAGGGTGGTAGTCTGGGGCTCAGGAGTGGTGGTAGGGAGAAGCCAATGGGATTTCCCAAGAGGGGAAAATGGAAGGAGGGTGAGGAAGGGAAAGGGATAGGATACTAGCGAGGACAATAAAGAAGGTGAGCTCTGAAGAGACAGGGCACACCACAGGCACAGAACATCTGGTCTCAAATGACACCAGCCCCAGCAGACCTGGCCCAGCTTTCACACAGCTGATGGTTCCAGTGACATGCAGGGAGGCAAGAAGCCCGTCTGTGTCGGGACAGACAGGGTTCAACTCTGGAGTATGGACCCTAACCCGTACCCCACCACGCTCCCAGGCCCTGCTGCCCAGCGTCCAAGAGGTGAACCTCGTAGTCCTGCAGGACTAACACAGTAAAGCCCACAGAGCTGGAGACCCAGATCTCACTTCGCCTGCTTTCTGGTGGTTGCTGCCCCCTGCCGACAGAGCAGGACCATGACAGCACTAGAAGCCCATCTCCCCTCCATGCACAAGGCAGAGTAAGGAAGACTTCCAAAATCATATCCAAAGAGGGAAACCCAGCCCTCAGTGAGGTCTAAAAACAGCCTCCTTGTTTAGCACAAGATGGGACGAGGCCTCCTTTCATGAACTTCACTGCATTCTGAAGCTTCAGAGAACTGCTAACATGCATCATTGTGGCTATCAACCTGGCATTGTGCTAAGCACATGTAGATTTTCTCATCATACAGGTCATAAAATTGAAGCATAGAGAAATTTGGGAACTCCCCACTTGGAGACATGGAGTTCCTAGGACTGTGGATACAGATCTTATCTCCTAACTGCAGTACTAACAAAGTACAGATCTTCCTAGATTTACAATGGGGGTACATCCTGACAAACCCATTGTAAGTTGAAAATACCCTAAGTCAAAAATGCACTTAGGGGACTTCCCTGGTGGTCCAGTGGCTACAACTCCGTGCTCCCAATGCAGGGGGCCTGGGTTCAATCCCTGGTCACAGAACTAGATCCCACCTGCTGCAACTAAGAATTCACATTCCGCAACTAAAGATCCTGCAAGCCGCAACAAAGATCCCGTGTGCCACAACTAAGACCCAGCGTGTCTATATAAATATTTTTTTTAAATGCACTTAATACACCTAACCTACTGAACATCATAGCTTCGCCTAAACTACCTTAAATGTGCTCAGAACACTTACATTAACCTACTGTTGGGCAAAAACATCTAACACAAAGCTTGTTTTATAATAAAGTGTTGAATATCTCACATAGTTTATTGAATACTGTACTGAAAACTGAAAAACAGAATGGCTGTATGAGTATAGAATGGTTCTAAGTGCATCAGTCGTTTACCCTCATGATCGTGTGGCTGACTGGGAGCTACAGCTTGCTGTCGCTGCTCAGCATCGTGAGTATTGTACCTCATACCACTAGCCAAGGAAAAGATCAAAATTCAAAATGTGAAGTACGGTTTCTACTGAATGTGTACTGCTTTCTCATCATTGTAAAGTCAAAACATCAAGTCAAACTATCATAGGTCAGGGACAACCTATAATCTGGTATAGATTTGGATCGGGGCAGGGAGAAGGGAGATGCAAAAGCGTTTTCTGAGCATCTATTAGGTGCTGGGCGTGAGCTGGGTGCCAGGGAGACTGAGGCCCAGCTGCTCACTTGAGGGGGACATAGCTCAAAAGAAGTCATTACCACTAGGACATATGACATGGGGAGAAGAGACTCCACATCCCCCATAACTTGACCATCTCTTGCTTACTTTAAAATTCCTTGACCATCCTGTTATTTCTCAGCTCCCCTTCCCAGTAAAACTTCCTAAGAGCTGACTACACACACTCCCTCTACTTTCTCACCTCTAGCTCCTGTGAGGGGCTTCACTCAAGGGCTGAAGAGTTTAGACTCTAGAGTCCAACTGCCTCCATTACCTCCTACAAGGCTAAGGGCAGAATGGGCACCCCTACTATGCCTGTATTCTTAGCTGGAAAAAAGCAACTGTGGTGCTACCTACCCCATCATATTGTTATGGGTACTAAATGGATCGATGCATATGCCTGGCATGTGAGATACACTGGGTGAGTGCAATCCACTATTGTTACGATAGGGCTAGGGGGCACATTTGCCATGGTTAGCCATTAGCGCCAACCCTCATGTTCTCTCTCCACTATTGCCTTTTCTGGTAGGTGATTCTGCATGGAGAAACTGGGTGGGCACAGCCTGCCCTTCTTTTCTAGGGTTCCTTTGCACCAGGAGCCTTACAGGTTCCACATTGCCACAGACTGGGTAGGGAAGTATGACCCTGGGGAATCATCTCAGAAAGCCCACTTGCCCAAGGACACAGACCACACATACAGTCACAGCAGCTTTTCCAGTGATAAAGGAAGTATTTTGGCACCCATGTGCCTTATCACACTTTGCTTATTTCTCAACTAATAAGCCAGGTCAGGAAAGGCAGTCTCACACCTGGACAGTCTGGTCAAAGGGTACAAAGGCTCCTAATGGCCCATCTACCACCTGAGGTCACCAGGGTCACTCTTCTGCCCTCCTGTCCCTTCAACTCCTGGCCTTCACCTTGCCCCTTTTCCCACCAGGTTTCCAGTGGGTCTCCCCCTCCTCCTCCCTGGCACCACCTTCTCCATCCCTTAGCTGACTCCCTCCTCACCTGGCTATAAATATAGGTGCACCCCTGGTGAGGTTTGGTCGAGAGCCTTCACTCTCCACTTCCTCAGCTCCTGAAGTTCTCATCTCTTCCCCAACCTGATTCCACCAGATGTTTCACAGGCAGTGGGTCCAAATGTATTCAAACCCCTCCTGACCCACCAACAGGTCAAGCCCTGACTTGGGAGTCACCTTTTATCTATGTTAAATTTTAATTTCAGATAGATGACAAACAACTTAGTATCTAAGTATGTCCTTAACACTGCAGGGGCCAAAAACATCGTTTATCTGGAATTCAAGTTTAGCTGGGCATCCTGTGTATTTGCTAAATCCCACAACGCCACTTGTCCCTCCCCTTTCTTCACGCTCACATCCAGGATTGGCACCATCATCTTGTCTGCACCACCAGTGGCTGACAACACCCACTCCACCCTGCAGAGCCCTCCTTGGCGGGTAAGCTGGAAGGGTAGGGGGTTGCAGGGCCCCACCGACTTGGTGCGCATTCACCCCAGCCCTGTGGCCATAAGCCTTCCCCCCTCTCATTGCCTGGGTTTGATCCATCTCAACCTTCACCTCCCAAGAGACCTCTGACTACCCCATCAAAAGAGCATCCCGCTTCACCCTGTTCCTTCCCACTCTCCATCCTCACCCCTTTCTCCTCTTCCCTCCCTGAAAGGGACAATAAACATTACTGTTACATAAACTATTTTATTTAAATAAAATCAGGGGCAGACCCTTTTCCCCCATACACACAGGCACATGCATGCACGCACGCACGCCCACGTCCTCCCCCTTCTTCCCTCCCCCCATGGCCACCTCAAACCTGGCAGTTCTCATCATGACCAAACTGCCTCAACCCTGGGACAGGGAGACATCTTCTATTCGAAGGCCTGCTCCTCCCCCAGTCAACGGCAGCAGCACACAGGCCTAGGCACAAGTTCTCCTGTCCAGAGTCCAGCTCTCAGCCCTCCTGGGGTGGGACAGGAGGATTGGTGCTCCCAAGGCACCTAGATCCAGTGTGGCTTCCCTACCTTTCCCCCGCCCCACGCAGCACAGGAGTACCACCCGACACCTGAAGCAGCTCCCTATGGAGGGCGGGTTCCCTCACCCCAGGCCAAACCTTCCCCATATCAGTGGAGGCTCTGCAGCTAAACCTGAGCACCCCCCAAGGGATCATGGACTAGGTACTGTTTGGTTTGGGGAAGAGCGAGGGAGAGCAATTGAGCACCAAGTTCCCCAACTCTACCCTGCAGGAGGATGCTGAGATTTGGTTCAGCATCCTCTACCCAGAAAAAGTAAATTAACCTAACTCCACAGCAGGAATGGCAAGGCCTTCAGCCATCAGGACCTCACTACATCTCCATCCCCCAACATGGACTCACTAGCACCTTGGCAATGTTAAGGACCCAGCCAAGCTGGGGAAACACCACACACACGGGAGTCTGTTTGGAGTTGGTGGTGCCCGCTTTATCAATGATGAGATTGGGTTTCACCTTCCCTGACACCAGTATCCCTCAAGTCCTGCTTTGAGGCACACATAGCAAAGTGGCTTAGGTCATGAGGAGGGAGCACTAAAGGGATGGGTGGTGTCTTCCAGAGTCCCACAGTCCCACAGTGCATCTTACATGTTACACACAGGCAGGCTGGGACAGAGGACTGGGGCGCTGGGCTGCTAGGAGGGCTCGGCAGCATCCCTGCCACTCGGGACCAGTCGGGAGATGGGTAGGTGGGAGGGGCACCCGTCCATTCACTCAACCTTGGGGGGGCCAAGATGCCAGGACCCAGGTCCAGCACCCACCTTCTCTGATGGTGTCCCTGTGCCTTCTAGACAAATTTCCCTGAGGGGAAAAACCAGACAGATGGAAGAAGTCAAAAAGAGGGCAGCAAACAGTATCAGACTGTGAGGGGCCAGCAGGCGGAAGGGAGATGTGAGAGCCAAAGACAAGCCTTCTGAAAGGGTAAGGCAAAGAGAGCTGCCACCTGTCGGGGGCAGGGCAGGGTGAGGAAGACAGGACAGACTCAAGACACAGCCAACCTGACCTCTCTGGGGGAAGCGAGGGCCCGAGGAGAGGGAGCTAGGAGCCTGGAGGGCCCTCCATGGGCCAGTGGTGGTTAAGACTGCACCAGCCACCCTGAGCACAGGGCTACAGGCTGATACTGCGCTGGTGGCGGCCGTTACGACCCCCACTCCGGGGACCCAGCTCCTGGCCATCCAGACTGGCGTGGTCCGAGAGGCCCCGCAGGTGCTCCACGGAGTCGCACTTCTGCAGGTCTGAAGCCACAGTGCGCAGGCTCAGCAGGCTCAGCGTGTCCGTGTCGGGGGCAGGGCCAGGCCCCAGGCTGACACCCTCTTCCAGCCCCCCGCCCTCGGCCCCCTCGATGATCCCGCTGTCCCCATCCTCGCCACCATCAGGCCCGGCCTCGGCCCCCACTGGGGAAGAGCGCAGCTGGCCCGGGGGGTGAGGGAGCTGGCCCCGGCGCCGCGCATGAATCTGCTCGCTGATCTGCTCCAGGTTGCGCAGGGCGACTGAGTAGCGGGTCTTGGCCTGGGCTACCTGCTGCTCCAGCTCTGTCACCTTGGCCTTGTGCTCCTGCAGAGGGAGAGTCAGAGTCAGGTGACCCTCTGGGCAACTATCCGAAGCCCCTGGAGCTGCCAAGTCCTGTCAGGCCCACTCAGCATTCTGCGCTGGGGTCTCCCGTCCCAGGCCCTCGGCTCTGCTCACCACCAACCACTAATCTGCAGTGCTCCACCCAGCCTCTCTCCACTCCTCCTCCTCCTGGGGTCCTCCTTCCCCAGCAACCTTCCCTGCTCCTGCCTGACCTTCCGGGGCCTTCCTCCCAGGTCTTCATTCCCACCCGCTCTTCCCCCTCTCCCCATTGTTCCCTTTCCCTATCTGGCCGATTCCTTTGCCCCATTCTCCCCGGTCTCCCCCAATTCTCACCTTTTCTCCTTCACCTCCCTTCTCTGCCAGCACTCACTCCCTAACCCCACCTCCCACTCCTGCGGGGTCATTCTGAGCACACCTGTTCCTCTGCACTGGCCTGGTGGATGGCCCAGAAAAGCAGATTGGTGTCCCCTCTACCTGCCCTCCCTTTCTATGCCTGCCCCCTCCCCCATCCTCCGTCCACTCACCCTCCCCCTCTCCCACTCAGCTACCTCCAGGATCTGGCTGAACTGGGCCTTGAGCTCGAAGTAGGGGCGGCTCTTGCCAATGGCCCGCCGGAGGGTCTTCTGCAGGGCCTGAACCCGAGCCTCAGCCTGCTGGCACAGCCGCGTCACCCGCTGGTGTTCCCGCTCACCACGAAGCCGCTCCTCCTCGGCCTCATTCACCTGGCCCAGGTGGGATGGAGGGCACACATCACTGAACTCGGTCCCACCCTCCTGCCCCTATAGCCTGCTCAGGCTGCCACTCCAAATGTTACCCTGGGGGAGATCCCCCACTGCAGAGCCTGGAGAGAGCACTGAGCTCCCAAGACACAAAAGAGAACAGTGAGTCCTTGTACCTGCCTATTGTTACCTGTACCAACCGCATCTCAGGTTCGTTGCTACCAAGAGGTGCCGGGGCCCTCTGGACCACTTGTGAGCGTGTAGGGAATGTCCACCTGTGAGCACATCTGCCACAGCCATGGTCCTCAGAGAGCGCTCAGTGCTGGGGGCTAGGGCTGGGGGAAGGGAGGAGCCTCACTGTGGGGAGCCACAGCTCTGCATTGAGTTCTCCAGGTTTCTGTGCCTGAGCAGGTAGCAGGCAAGGGCTCCAGCCACCTCATCTACCAGGACCAAGGGGCTGACCCCGCCTACACACAGTTTCAACAACCCCTCCTCCAGTATCATGCTCTCCTCTGTGTGAGTTCCAGAGTGGAAGCGGAGCTCCTGCTCTGCGTGAGGCCATGGGCCTGGACTAAGGAGCACACAAAGAACCTCAAGACATGACTACTCCTCAGGAGCTGACACGTACTGCTACAGACTAAATGTTTCTACCCCCCCAAAATTCTTATTTTGAAATCCTAACCCTGAAGGTGGGCCCTCTGAGAGATGATTAGGTCAAGAGGTGGGAGCTCTCACAAATGGAATTAGTTTCCTTATAAAAGAGGACTTGGAGAGCTCCCTAGCCCCTTCGGCCATGTGAGAACACAGTGAAAAGACAGCTGGCCATCTGGGAACCAGGAAGCAGGCCCGCTGCAGACACCAAATCTGCCTATGCCTTGATCTTGAACTTCCTAGCCTCCAGAACTGTGAAAAATAAACATCTGTTGTTTAAACCACCCAGTCTGTTATTTTATTGTAACAGCCCTAATAGACTAAGACACTTGCCCTTTACAAGGTGAAGGTGGCAGACTAGAGCTGATGCCAGGGATCCTCCCACTCCCTGGTAGCCATAGAGTAGCTTGGAAATAATACACAAATCGTACTTCAAAAACCAAGGTACACTGGCAGAGCTCAAAAGCAAGAAAGGGAGAACATTCAGCAAATAGAAGCAAGGGGTCACAGCTAAACATAACAAAAGAGTGTTGAATCCAGAGCAATCAGCAGGAATGAACTATTTGGGTTAGTCCCACATCTGGAGGCAAAGGTTCAAGAAGAACCCAGAAAGACATTCTAAGTCAGAAGGAAGTGTATATGGGATACACTGGAGGCCAAACAGGGCAGAGAGCAAGGACCAGATTTTGCCTGAAACAGAATCAAAACGGAGGGAAGTCTGGAGTGGAGGAGAGAAAGGATTAAGGAAGGTGACAGGATGCAGGGAAAGGAAAGAAGTACAGGAACTGGCAGGAGGGACCTGCTGGCACTGCCTGGCTCACCTTGCAGGTGGCGTGGTTGAGCATCTCCTGCCACGTGGGGTCCAGCCGGTTCTTGTCAGCCATGACGCCCTGCTCAGCCACAAACACCATCTCCCGGGCAGCGTTGTGCATGCTCACAGCCCGCTCATACCGCAGTGCTGCCTTCTGTGTCTCCTGCTGGGCCTGGAAGGAAAGGACCATCAGGATAGGGAGCCTCAAAGGACCCCTGGCTGCCCATGGAGACCCGCCCTGGGCAAGGACAAGAGAAGGAGGAAGGCCCACTGCAATGTTGGCTTCACTTCCCAAACTGCACTAAGAATAAATGCTGAGGAAGTAAAATTCTATGAAGAATATGTTGCAAGGATATAGCTCAGAGAAGAAATATATGTAGAAAAAGAAGGATACTGCCAGTGGAGGGTGAGTGTGTAAAATCCAGCGCTCTTGAAGGCTGCTGGCCTTTTGCCCTAGGGAGAACAAAGAAAAATCCACTACCTTTAGTTGGAAGGTGGTTAGTTGATGGTTGAGACCATCAACTCCAGCCCAGCAGGTAAACTGAATGAAATAACCAGACAAGTGCTTGGAGATATCATCACAACCATATTTACCAAACAAAAAACTGGAAACAAACCTAAGTTTTCAGTTACAGAGAACTGGTTGAACGAGTAACAGTACATCTAATATAAAGAAATATTAAGAAGCCCTTAAAAATAATGGCAAGTATGGGTATTTCTTGACATGGAAACATGTCCTAATATAATAAAGGAATAAAAATTGTACATATGTGATCCCATATTGGCAGGATATATACAAAAAAAAAAATTTAAGCAATTATTTGTGCTATATTAATCACGTTTTTTATTTTCTATGTTTTATGATGCTTTGATATCTTGGAGGCCTTGCTGGCTCTCCTAGGGCTGGCTAATTCCTACAGACACACTCCTAGGAATGTGAGCACACTTTTCATATGCAAATCAACCAATCCAAAGCCCATCTATCACACAGCAAGCCAGTATTTCCTCTGCCCTAAATCACTGAAGGGCCAGGACCAGAAAACTAGAGACCACCCCTATAGCCCAGAACGTGCCTCAATTATTCAAACTAGCCAATCTTAAATTGGCTCAAAGTTGCCTACGCTGCCCTACCCATTCCTTCCCATAAAAACCACAATAAAGGCTCTACAATAAAAGCTCTAAGCCAAGCTTTCCCCTCACATTTTCTGCCTCCTCACCCACTCAGGTACTTCCCCATGTAGCCCTGCATGATGTGGCAGGTCCTTTTCTCTTAGGAACTGTTAAGTCATAAATTCTTCTTTGAAGGCAGCTGTCTCTGTGTGTCACCTTACCATACTTGACTAAACAAATCCCAGGTACAAAAATCATGAAACATGCACATGGTTGGATTTGGGGAAATATCGGTTTTCTTCTCCTACCTTGTTTTATAGTTACAGGTTACAATTACAGCCTTCCAATAGTGAGCCCACATTATTTGTGCAAAGAAAAATTTAAAAAGAAGGAAATGGGTAATGGGGTGGAGGAGCAAACAAAGAAAAGAGAGACATGAACCAAGGGGAACAGAAGAGGAAAAGAATGGTGATCTATCTCACACCCCATACAGAGATAGAAGAGTACAGGGCCAGGCTCTGCATGCGGCCCCTACCTCAGAATGTGGGTCATACCTCCTTAGCCAGCCGCCGAGCCTCATAGTAGGGCCGGGCCTTCTCGATGCAGCTCCCCAAGTGGGAGCCCTGCGTGTTGAGCTTCCTTGCTGACTCCTGCAGGATCCTCCGGTAGGTGGTCCTGGCTTCCTGGCAAAAGGATAGGGACATGGGCAGAGGGAGGCATGCGTGTGGGTCCCAGCCCCTCTTGTTTTCCATACATGCCTCTTCCCCTGCCACTGTACTGAAAGAGGAGGGAAAATGATGAAAACACCTTTGGAACCAGCCCAGGAGCGTGTGGAAAAGGAGCAACACTCACATCCAGCTGCAGCTCCACCTGGTTGATCTCCTCACTGGCCTGGTTCAGATGCTCCAGCTCCTCCTGCCAGAGAGGGGCAGAAAGTTAGAGCAGTGGAAGTAAGCAGCCTCACATGAACCAGGCAGGGCAGGAGCACAGTACACAGAGGGAAAGCCCAGCCAACCAGGGAAGTGAAGAAATGCAGCAGGAGGTCATTGTCAAATGCCTCCTGTCAGAGACAGAATAATATATAGCCTCCTGTAATCCTCACAATTCCACCTCTAAACCCCCATTTTAAAGATGAGAAAATTGAGGTTCAGAGTATGGAAAACTCCTATGCACACAGCAAAGTGGCAACAAGCCTGTGCTCTCTCCATCAGACTGCACCACCTCCTCCTCGTACTCCAGCCAGGAGTCTCCTTCAGAGCTAACGGTCTCTGTCCCAGAAGAACAAACCCGCTGGGCCATTCACTCAGCATACTTTTACTACACACTTAACACAGTTCAGTACCATGAGACCTGAGGATTCAGAACACAAAGAGGTGGCAGCTCCAGCCCAATAAGTAAGCAACAGGCCCTCAGTGGTGTGAGGAGCCACGTGAGGGGTGGGCATGGTAGGGGCTGGGAATCAAAAGGAGAGCAGGTGCCCAGGGAAGGCAGATTATTGGGTGAGAAGCCAGAGGGGCTGTGGCACAGGGACAGGATACTAGGGCTTCTCCCAATGGCAGGGGGAACCCCTCAGAGACTAATGCCACCTGGTGGTCTAGGAAGGCAGAGATGGGCAATGTAGGGAAAGCTTGGAGGGGCCAGGGAGACAAAAGTGGAGGCTGTCTGTAGTTCTCCAGGTGGGAGAGGAGAGGGCAGACCCAAGGGAAATATAGGATGCAAAATCATTAGGGCTTCGTGGACAATTAAGGTCAAGATTAGAGAAGAATGCATGGTTCAAGAGGCCTCTAGGCCTGCTTGGGCAGTGGTGACAGGACCCCAGGTAGATCCTGTGGGAGGGAGGGAGAGAGAGGCTCAGGAAGAAGTCACCAGACACGCTGGCTTGAATGCCTCACTGGTCCCAGGGCTGGCAAAAGAAGCAAGCCACCCAGGCCTTTCAGTGGCAGAGAGCAGGGAGGGTGCTGGCCTTGAGTATCCTCCCCTCCCCTTGGTCAAGTTCCTGGGGTCCAGTGAGCCAATGACACTCCTGAGGAGGAGCAATACCCAGAGAGATGCCTGATGCTCGGCTACAGGATCCTCCTCCAGGAGCCCTGTAGCCCCTGGACAGGCCAGCAGTAGCCAGCATGGTGTCTGCTTACTGCCCATGGCCCAGACACAACCTGCACTTGGTAGTGAGTGACGCTGCCATCACTGCTCTCACACCTCATTTGGCCCTTCCAACAACCCAGTGTGTGATCCCCCTTTAGTCCATTTCTATACCCCATCTCAAGCCCTAAAAAATTTGAGTCAGCAAGTAAGAATCTAAGAAACCAAGTTGTGTGCTCTAATTACAGTATAAGGTAGAACACAAAGAAAGAAACATATACCAAATCCAGGAATGTGAAAGGCTCTGGCTATTGGCCCACAGAAGCAGGCATGTCTTTCTATACAGAAACTCATATCCACGAAGCACCTCCAGCAATTTAAAAAAAGGCCTCCTGTTGACTCTGAGGTCTGCCCCGCGGAGTCACAAAGCTCTTTCTAGCAGGACAAAGAGACTGGGGAGCAGAGCAGGCTGGAGGGCAAGGTGGGCAAGGGGGTGGGGGATGGGGGCAGCCCGGCTGAGGCAGACCCAGGGCAAAGCAGAGCAGGAAGCCAACAAGCAGCCAGGGCTCTGTTTTGGGCCGTTGGCAACACATTCCATTTGGCCTGCCCCACCAGGGGACTCCTGGCACCCGGCTGAAATGGAATTCAAGGAGGATGAAGTCTGAGTCAGCGTACGTCATCCATCAGCGAGCCTGCAGCCAGCAGGGAGGGCGGCCTCCTCAGAGCACACCGGGCGCATTCCAACGATGCCAGGCCACTGAGTCAAAGGCACGGGCGCTTGGGCTACAGATGTTCCTGCCCAACTTGTGCAAGCCATTAAAACACTCAAGCCCAAAATGGAGTATAATCTCATAAACTGTGAATCACTATGTTGTACACCTGGAACTTACATAAGATTATAAATCAACTATATCTCAATTAAAAAGAAAAACACTCAAGCCCACAGTCATCAGCAGGGCCAGGGTGATACCTGACCCAAAGACTCAGAAATAAGGTAAAAATGACTGCCCAGAGAAAGCTAAACCGACACGTCAGACGACGCAGAGATTGCAGAGTCACTCTGAGGAGAAGCAGGTGAGTGCACACATCTACTTACCTGAGGAAAGAATGTGCCATCATAAAGGGGGCTGAGAAAAGTCATAAGAGAGGAGACCCAGGCCCATCCTAGTACAACCCTCCTTTATTCCTTCCTGCCACTGGGACTCTGTCTCTCTCAGAAAGCTGAGGACCAGCCTGGAGGCCTCAGAGAAGTATGCTGAGGTCAAGACACAGAGACACATCCAGTGGACTTCCCTGGGGGGCAGCACACTCCACGCAGGCCTAGAGCTGGCCTCTACCTGGCTTCCCTCCAACTTCCAGAAGGATCCCACCAGACAAGGAGGCACAAGCTGCCTGCCTGCCAAGACTCCCCACCCCCCACATCAGAAAGAACCTTGCCCTAAGGGACCATTTCTGGTAGTTGAGAAAATACCTGAATAGGGTCTCCACCTTTGGGATATCCTTGGATCAGTGGACTCTCACAGGCCACAATTAGAAGCACTTCTCGCCCCACCCAGAAGGAGAATTCACATATCTGGGCACAGCTCAGGAATGGGTGCTTTTAAAGTTCCCTGGTAGGCTCTGATGGACTGAATGCACTGATCCATTCAAAGTGCTGAAATATAGTATCAGGATAACATGATCTTGTACACTGTCAACACTAAAAAGAAACTCAAAAGACACATACCCCAATGTCTTTCTCATCCAGAAGAGCCCAAACCCAGAAGGTCTGAATGCCACCGGCCTCCTCCATGAAAGGTACCCCTCACACCAAGCTGCCTCTCCCACATGGCAAGAAGATGCTGAATGCCTGCTGAGGTCAGAGCACGGGCCCAGCTTCATCAGCGAGGGAGGCCTCTACAACATGACCTTGCCTCCCTACGTAGCCCACAACATTCCACAATGTGCCCTCCAGTTTAGCAAGAGAGACTAAGGTCTGCCTGCCCCTCTTGCTCCAGTAACACTGCAAGCTCACTGAAGGTGAGGTGACTCTTACTGCTGCTCAGTAGTCTCCAACCCTCACAGAGCTCATACAACAGAACCGTCTGTGATGATGGAAATGTTCTACATCTGCAACTGCCAACAGCACCTGGGGAACTGCATTTTTAATTTTTATTTATTCCTAGTTGATTTAAGTATCCACAAGCAACTAGTGGCTACTTTACTGGACAGCACAACATGAAAGCTGCCTTTTCATACTACCACCTTTGCCTGTGTAGGCAATGGAAAAATACACAGGAGCGACTGAGCAAAGAAACTGCGGTGGATTCTCCTCTGGAAGGGGGCAAGGAATGTTGCAGAGGGGTGTATGAAGGACGACAACCAGGCCCTCCTCCCTGACAAACAGACAGAGGTCTCTTTCTCAAAGCACAACCTATGAACTTTCATCAAAGACAGGCAAAAAAAAAAAAAAAAAAAAAAAGACAGGCAAAAGAGTTTGTGAAAGAAAAGAATCATAGCACTATGTCAGAGCAGAGCAGAAATGAGTTGAGCAAATCGGCTAGACCAACCCTTCACTTTACAGATGAAGAAACTGAGGCTTGGAAAGGTTACATAACTTACGTGAAAATCACAAATCATCCGGCCAGAGGCTGCTTGAATCTCAGCCCAATGCTTTTTTCACAACTTGTTTCCTCAGCGGACAACAAATCTATAAAGAACTAGCAGGAGAAATTGAGCTGTTCTCAATACAGTGCCCATGAAACACAGCAGAAATAAATTACTAACTCATGTCAGTAAACAAATGGCTCATTACTGCTCCACTATAAGCACAGACACGGTTTCTCCACACACATCCTGGGAAACCCCACCAAGAGAGAGCAGGAAAGATGCTAGGACGAGCTTTGAAATCTCCGTGACTCACTGAAGTAATCTAATAAAGGTTTGTTGACAGAGAAGCCCAGGAATGAGAGCCCCGGGATGCTCTTGCTCACCTACAGAGGCGTGAGTCACCTCCACATCAGAATCCTGGAGATGCTACCATACCAAATGGCAGACTCAGGCCCCAAACACACAGGAGCACCCTGGCCCTCACCTGTCCAAACAGCTTCTCCAGGAAGCCCTTCCCTGCCACTGCCCAGAAACACTGAGATCCAGCCTCATTTGGCCATGCATCTACTACACATGGCGCCTGTCCTCCTCCCCCACTGCTCTGAGGTCTCCTTCACAAAGTTCTGCCCTTCTACCAAGTAGCCTGTAAATGCTCCAAGGCAACAAATCAGCTCTTCCATTCATTTGACTGACCCAGCATCCTCAGAGCCAGAAATCTGTATTATTAAGGACTGACCACAATTGATACAACGTTCTGAACACATCAGATTTCCTTACAGGCCTAAGCCTGATGCCACCTTTGTAAGACATGAAAGGTCTCACCTCTCACAAATATGAATGTCCCTGGGAGGCACTGATGAGAAAGCAGGAGAGAGGAAAAGATTCAAAACTGCCTCCCGATCTCAAAGCCATCTTCTCTCACATCCCACTCATGCTACATCTCTGAGCCAACAGCCCCTTTGCTTATTTGGGAAAGAAACAACAGTTCTACTCTCTACTGACCTAAAGTGTGCTTCCTGCATCTATTGCCAATTTGTCACTTCACTTCATCAGTGAAGCCTTCAGCAACACACCCCAGGCACCCAGGCCGGGCCTTTCTCTGTACTCACACCGCACACAACTCTTTTCACGCTTGTCACACTATACTGCAATGATTTGTTGACAAACTTGTTTTCCTTTCCTGCCCGTGCACTGGGAAAAGAGTAAGTCTAACCCCTCATTAATCTGACAGCTCTTCAGAAAAGCTGGAATCTAATCTCCCTATCTCTCCCCCAGCTCAGTCTTCTGACCTGTATTCTAGGATCCAGTTCTTCTTCTTCTCTTGGGGACAATTTGGCTTCACTGCTGTTGCTTCCACCTCCTCCAGGCTCCTCTGCAACTGGGCTCCGTGGGACTTCATCCTCTACAACCTCAGGCCGAAGCTCCCCCTGTGGGGTCTCCCGTCCCCCTGGAACCTGCCTGAGTTCAGCCATGCTGATGGGGAGAGGGCACAGCCCTATACAAAAAAGAGGACTGACATGCTGGGACCAGGGCCCCAGCTTGGGGCTTCCTGGGCTCTGGCTGGCAAGAAGAAGGGTTTCTCTTCTCAAAGGGTGGAAAAAGAGGGCACAGGAAGAACCTCACACTCGGTTAGAGGCCGAGATTCAAGTTGCCGGTGGGGTCCCAAGAGCTATAGCCTTGTATGTGCAAAAGTCCTTCCCTCCCCGTCACGGGGAGTCCACCAGAAGAGACCCGGAGCAACAGCTCCGAGGCAGGAGGCAAAGGGGGCCTGGATCCTGGGCCGAGGCCTGCGAGGAGGAGCACCATTCGGGAGGGCGGAGGCAGGCGCCTCCAGGCTGTGGTGGCAACTGGAGAGAAGGCTGGGCCTGAGCAGAGGCTGCTGGATGAGAGTCTCTGGGGAGTTGCTGGGGAAACAAAGGCCAAGTACATGGTCAGCATTCGAACGTCGGCCACCAGCCCCTTCCAACC
The DNA here is from genome assembly GCF_964270905.1 of Leucopleurus acutus. Classification (NCBI taxonomy): domain Eukaryota; kingdom Metazoa; phylum Chordata; class Mammalia; order Artiodactyla; family Delphinidae; genus Leucopleurus; species Leucopleurus acutus. The sequence continues at coordinate 15,409,744 of NC_139145.1, forward strand.
CCTCAGCCTCCGAAGAACCCGGCCCCCTTCCTCCCACACCCCCACATTCCGACCAACCCCCTCAACTTCTTTCCCGCGTTCCAGGCTCTCGGCCCCAGCCCCTCCCCCACCAGCGCCTTCCAGACTTCCCTCCGCACTCTCATCCTCTCCACCGTCTCCTCCAACCCTCCCCGCTTCTGTTCTGGCCGCCCCATTCCACCCCCACCCAGCTTTGCAAATCACCTTGTAACCCCCAGCCCCACCCCACCTCCTCTTCTCTCTCTAACCCTGTGGACTATCCGAGCCTCCCATCTCCAACCCCGCTCTTCCTAAATCCCAAGGACCCTAGCCCCAGACCTCCTACGCAGCCGGGCGCAAAGGCGCCCCTCTTCTCGGCATTACCTCAGTTTACCTTCCCTTGCGCGGACCTTCTCCACTGCGAACAATCTTCCCCCGCCCTCCCGCAACAAGCCTGTCCAACCAAGTACAACAAGGCCGCGAGGAAACGGAAATACATCATCCTGTAGCAACGCCCTCCTGCCCTCTCGCCCCTCCCCCTCACGCTCGCCCGCTAACCAGGCCACATCTGGATATCCCCAGCACTCATCCCCGCCCAGCCTTCGGTTTCCGTACGAAATGGTGCCTCACGGCGCCGACGCTCACCTTAGTTGCCTCCGGCCCATCCTCCACCACTGAGAAATGACATTGAAATATGAGAGGGTTGTGCTGAGAAAAACTAGGGTGGGTAATGGAAGTCGAGAATCCCTGGTGAATAAGGAAGTGCTAGAAATAAAACGGAGATTGGACAATCGTCTCAAAGAGATTGCTGCCATCTTACTTTACGGCGCTGGGTTCTGGTTACACCCAAAGTCACTTCCGGCCTTGCCCCGGAAGTCGGAAGTGGGCTTGTGGGCTTGTGAGTTTCCGGCCGTAGCAGTCATCGTCGTTCAAGGCAGGCGTGAGCGGACTCTGCTGCTGGGACGAGGGGTAGTTTTCCAGGAATGACTGTCCTCAATCAAGTGAAGTCAGCGGTGCCCTTAGTTCGTAACGGGGTCTAAACGGCAGCTCTGATGGGTAAATCTCTCCTGCCGGCGTCCCCCCCGTGGCCCCAGCGCTGCACTTCGCCAGCCCCTTCCCGAGCCAGGCCCTGTCCCACTGAACGTCATTGCAGTGAGGTCACTGATTACCCCATGAACACTGTTTAGAAGTTTCGTTAGTCTGAACTCGGTGCTCTCATGCACGCTGCTCAAAAGCCCGCGAGGAGGAGGAGTTTGTTTACATGGCTTTGTGTATCAATGAAAGGACCTGACCTAAAGTCATCACTTCTGAGTGTCGCCAGGAGAGGCCTAAGGGGAAGGCTTCAGGATGGATGTTTTATTTTTGCAAAAGACCTAACTTCCTCTGAGGTGAACAAGTCAAATGGACTGAATTTTTCCTTCTTCCCTTTGGAACTCCTCCCTACATCCCCTTGCCCCATGAATAACCACATCAGGGAAAAAAAACAAAAAAAATTTTTTAAAGAAGTAGAGCCAAATATATTTTTTAATATATTATGATTTAAAAGATGTTTAATATATTATGATTTAAAAGATGTTTTTCAACAAAATTGGAAATTTTATTTTTTAAATTCCAGAAGTGATTTTTCTCCAGTGAATCAGCGAGACCCTGACAGTTCTAAGTAGACAGATCTGATGGATAATGATGCCTCAGACATATCACATTCCTTTTTGTTATTAAGGGGTCGTACAAAAACCATGAAAATTACATACAGAAATCAGAAACTACTTATTTGTTATCTACCAGTCTCATTAATTTTGCAAAACTGGAGTTTCACTGTAATGGTTCTATTTAACCTACCATCTTCTGTGTACCCTAACCTGAATTTTCTAAACCTTTCCTGTTCAGCACTACTACAATATCTATTATCCTTATATTTTGTCCCACAGCGTCTTTTGCCTGTGCATTCATTCCTTAGCAGGCATGAGCTTCAAGTTGTCACATATCTGTTGCATTTGGTGGGAAAACATCTTAAATACATGTAATGCCCAGACTGCTCCTAGATCACATCCTGAGGTTCAGTAGCCTCCCTGATGTCTCCACTGGCCTCCCCCAGGGTTAACTCTCACTCACCAAGAGCAAAAGTGATCTCATCATGTATAGACTGTAATATCCCCAGCGGTTTTTCTGCTGAGTTTGGATAATGTTTCAGGTAGCAAGAGGTTAGCTTCTGAGTCACCCTTGTCCTGGGTTTCCTCTTACTTCTCTGACCTGTTGGTTAATTCCTTCATACAGTGTGTTTACTGAGTGTCTGCTACATGCCAGGAACTAGCAGCATGTAACTTATAGTCTGTGGTGCTCATTTTATAAATTGGCGATATTCAAACTAATCACAACTCAGAAATATGTTTTACCTTGCAACCTAGTATACATATATGTATGTAAATATATTCATAACAGAAGTTTCAGGAAAAGATCTTTACTCAATATGCAAACCGTATTAATATTTGCTATACTATTATTTTTAATGCTGGTGGAGACCTATTCTGTTGATTTCATGAGCCACTCACAGTTTGAAAACCCTGCCCTAAATGTCAGTGCTTCCCAGGCCCTGATGCTAGCCTCTTACCTCATGCAGCCTAATTTCTCTGAAAGCCCTCTACCAAGTGCATGGCTCTGACTCCTACCCATGGCTACTGCTCCTTCCTTGGACCTCTGTCTCTACCCAGAATCCCCACAGATCACATTCTGAGATCCAGAAGCTTCTCAGACCAATGGCCAGTCCATGGCTGCCTCTCACTCATTGTGTACAAATCTGATTTCATCCCCTTTTCCCAAATCCTGCTGCTGCTTCTATATTTACTTTGTTGGTGAATGGTTCTAATCATCAACCTATTTACTCCAAGGAGAAACCTAGAAGACATCCTAAATGAATCCCCCTGTCTTCACTCTGCATCACATTAAGTATCTCAGAGAGATCCCTCCTCTCCATTTCATTGCCATTGCTTCAGCTTAGACCTTCCTCACCTCCCCTGTAGATAATATACCTCAAGAATCTTCTAAATTAGCTCTGTAGAATAGAACTTTGAGCAATGATGCTAATTTCTGTAACCACACTGTTCAATATGGTAGCCACTAGCCATGTGAGGGGTGCTTGAGAGCTTAAAATGTGGCTAGTGCAACTGAGGAACTAAAATTTTAAGTTAAGATAGCCATACATGGCTGGTGACTAACATATTGGACAGCACAATATCAATGTTCTCCCCACCACAAGTGTACCGCCTTCCAGTCCCTGACACAAATAAACAACCAACCAACCCCTGTTGACGAATGAATGAAATATAAAAATATGAAAGCCATATAAAGATGTTAGTAACATCACCAATTACTAGGTAGCATCACAACTCATCTCTTTTATTAGTAACTTAATTTCTTCATACAAAAACTCTGTTATCTTCATGTTTAAAAGCTACCTTTATTAGTTTGTTTTTTTCTACCAGTAGAAACTACCTTTTATGGGTTTTTTCCTACTATCAGTCAAATATTTAATAAATACCACCATCAGTTGCTCATTAAACATATTAGTTGACTAGTGTATAGTGATAGAAAGCAGATCAGTAGTTGCCTAGGGGAGTGGTAGGAGGGATTACAAAGTAGCACACAGAAACTTGTGGGTAATGGATGTATTTTCTATCTTGATTGTTAGGAAGATTTGATTTGTGTATACGTTTGTCAGAAGTTTTCAAACTTTACATTTCAATATCTGAAATTTTGTATGTCAATTATACCTCAGTAAAGCTGTTTTTAAAAAAATCTGATTGAATACTTGCTGCTCCCAGAAATAGAGTCTACCAATAAAGGTTGATAAAAGGGACAGCCTTTACTCAAATGCCAGAATTATTTCTACCCTTGTTAAATCTACTGGGTTTTCCAGAAGTAAATTATTTTCCCTGACTTGCTCATGTCATTTGACAATAAAAAAAGCAAACACTTATGCAGTGCTTATCTTGTACAGGCACTGTTCTGAGCAGTTTATATCTATTCATTTGATCCTCATGACAACAAACTGAGGTATATTGTACCTCCATTTTACAATTAAGGAGCTAGAGGTTAAATAACTTGATCCAGTTTAGTGGAGAGTTGGAGAGAACAGACTGGAAAGGCAGGTTGGAACAGGTGAAAAAGGGACTTAATATCGTATCGGGAGAGTAAACTTCATTTAGTGGTTAATAAAAACCTTTGACAGTTTTTGAGCAGGAGTACGACACAGCCAGAGCTTATTTTAGGGAAATTCATATGGCAGTTCATAGCTGTATTCGCCGATGCCTGGAACACTACCTGGCATATAGTAGGCCCTCCATAAGTATCTTGAATATTTATGGAACCATGCTGGGAGTTAGTTATTGATGTAGATTTGTGGAGAAAGACAACCATTGGGATCCAATATTTTCAAGTTGTCAAATATGCCCATAACTTTATTCTTGACCTTCTAACTTTCTCTCACTACACTCATTATTACTGTTCCAATTATCATTCCCCTCTATAATGACTCCCATAAGAAACAAAAATACACCTTCCTGTATTTTCTCTTCATGGTTTGAGTTCTCCCCTCTATAGCTAAACAAAAGAAAGTTCTGTAATCGAGCCCTCTTTCACATGTGTGTCAAACCTTGTGTACAGTCATCATGTACAAATTTCTCTTTTCCAGGTTAAATATTCTCAGCCCATTCAGTTATGTGATGTATCTATCACCATCCTAGTCACTCCTCTGGGACTGGCCAATGTCACTTAAATGCATGACATCAATACCGAACAGTGAGTCCAGAAATATCCTAATTAGTCCATTTATCTGGCTTGAAAAGCTTTGGAATTATCCTCAACCAGTCATCCTCTACACCAGGGATTCCCAAACCCCGGGCCACGGACCAGTACTGGTCCGTGCCTGTTAGGAACTGGGCCAAATGGCAGGAGGTGAGTGGCAGGCAAGCAAGCAAAGCTTCATCTGTATTTACAGCCGCTCCCCATCGCTTGCATTACCACCTGAGCTCCACCTTCTGTCAGATCAGCGGTAGCATTAGATTTTTATAGGACCGCGAACCCTACTGTGAACTGCGCATGTGAGGGATATAAGTTGCGTGCTCCTTATGAGAATCTAATGCCTGATGATCTGAGGTGGAGCTGAGGGAGTGATGCTAGCGCTGGGGGATGGCTGCAAATACAGATTATCATTAACAGAGAGGTTTGACTGCACAGAGACCATAATAAGTCAATTGCTTGCAGACTCATATCAAAACCCTATCAGTGAGTGGCAAGTGACAATTAAGCTGCATCTGGTGGCAGGCTTTATAGTGGCAAGTGAGTTGATGTACTTCAATTGTACAGCTGCATCTGCTGGCAGACTTTAAGTCAGAACAGGACACATTTTAGTCCGCGCATGGCCCGCCCATTATTTTATTTACCACTTCCATCCGCGCCTCTTTCCCACACTGTACACTTGTCTCAGTCATGTTTTGGTAAGCCCACAAGCTAACCCTAACCAAAATGAGTAAAAAACAAATGTCGCTGGAGAGCTTCTTTGAAAAGGGGGAAAGACCCAATGATGGGACAGCAGAAGACTCTAAGACGCCAACAAAAAGAAAGCTGCATTTAAAAGAAAATACCAGGAGTCCTACTTAAATTATGGGTTCATTGCAACAGGTGATTCACATTCTCCAAGCCCGCTTTGTATAATATGTGGCGACTGGCTATGCAGCGAAGCCATGAAACCTTCAAAACTGCTTTGCCAAATGAAGACCAAGCACCCTGCATTAAAAGACAAGCCTTTGGGGTTTTTCAAGAGAAAAAAATGTGAACACGAAGAACAGAAGCAATTATTGAAGGCCACCACTTCATCAAATGTGTCTACACTGAGAGCATCATTCTTAGTGGCTAACTGCATTGCTAAAGCTGAGAAGTCTTTTACTATCGGTGAAGAGTTGATCCTGCCTGCTGCTAAGGACATTTGTTGTGAACTTTTAGGAGACCCTGCAGTTCGAAAGGTGGCACGTGTTCCTCTTTTGGCTAGCACCATAACTAGATGAATTGATGAAATAGCAAAGGATACTGAGGCACAATTGTTAGGGTTAATGAGTCACCGTGGTACCCAATCCAGGTTGACAGGTCTACTGATGTTGACAACAAGGCAATAATGCTTGTTTTTGTGCAATATATTTTTCAGGAGGATGTGCATCAGGATATGTTATGTGCACTTTTGTTGCCAACCAACACCACAGCTGCAGAACTATTCAAGTCTTTGAATGATTACATATCAAGAAAACTGAATTGGTCATTTTGTGTTGGTATATTTTTGTGTTGTTATATGCACGGACGGACGGAGCAGCTGCCATGACTGGATGGTCATTTTGTGGTGGTAACATTTTGTGTTGGTATATGCACGGACGGAGCAGCTGCCATGACTGGATGGCTTTCTGGTTTCACTACCTGGGTCAAAGAGTTCGCTTCTGAATGTGAGTCTACGCACTGTGTCATCCATAGAAAAATGCTGGCTAGCTGAAAAATGTCACCTGGACTTAACAACGTTTTTCAGGATGTGATTAAAATCATCAACCACATTAAAGTACATGCCCTTAACTCACGTCTCTTCATGTAGCTCTGTGAGGAGATGGACGCAGAGCACACACGTCTTCTCTTATACACAGAAGTGAGATGGCTTCTAAAGGGAGATCACTGGCCAGAGTTTCTGAGTTATGAGAGCTGCTCCAGAGATTTTTAGAAAAACAGTCACCACTGGCAGCACATTTCAGTGACACAGAATGGGTTGCAAAACTTGCTTACTTGTGTGACATATTCAACCTGCTCAGTGAACTCAATCTGTCACTTCAGGGGAGAACGACAACTGTGTTCAAGTCAGCAGATAAAGTGGCTGCATTCAAAGCCAAACTGGAATTAAGGGGGCAATGAGTGAACATTGGGATTTTTGACATTTAAACATCAGCAGAGATTTTTGAAAGAGACTGAGCCAGGGCCTTCTTTCTCCCAGCTGGTGCATGATCACCTATCCCAGCTTTCAAAAGAGTTTGTGCATTACTTCCCAACCACAAAAGATCCCCAAACTGGGAAGGAATGGATCCTCGACCCATTTGTGAATAAGCCAGGTGAATCAACTTCATGCTAGAAGAGGATAAACTGCTTGAGATCGCAAATGACAGTGCCCTTAAAAGTATGTTTGAGACAACTTCAAATCTCCATACATTCTGGATTAAAGTCAAGGCCGAATATCCTGAGATTGCCACAAAAGCACTGAAAAGCCTGATTCCATTTCCAGCATCCTATCTTTGTGAAGCAGGGTTTTCTGCAGTGACAGCGACCAAAAAGAGATTACGGAGTAGGCTGGACATAAGCAACACACTTCGGGTGTCACTGTCTCCCATTGCCCCCAGATGGGACCATCTAGTTGCAGGAAAACAAGCTCAGGGCTCCCACTGATTCTGCATTATGGTGAGTTGTATAATTATTTCATTATATATTACAATGTAATAATAATAGAAATAATGTGCACAATAAATGTAATGCTCTTTAATCACCCCGAAACTGTCCCCCACCCCCCACCCTGGTCTGTGGAAAAACTGTCTTCCACGGAACAGTTCCCTGGTGCCAAAAAGGTTGGGGACCACTGCTCTACACAATGCTACCTTAAAATGTATCTACATCTCCCACCTCCATTCCTTTCTGGTTCAGGCTGTCATCACCCTAGGCCTGCATCCTGTGTCTGTTTTCCACTTACTTGCCTCCTGCTGCCAGACTTGTACTCCTTACACCATGATGCTATACATGGATCAGCAGACATTCATTGAGTATCTGTGATGAGCAGGTACTGTGCTCATGCTTCAGGGCATTGTTTATGAGTGGGGCAAAGCCCCTTCCTTAAACTATGGGGGAGAAAAGCACATTCTACCATAGGCATCTCCAGGTTTATGGAGATGGCATTTGACTAAACTGTTAAGAATGTGTGGATTTCAAAGCAGAGTTCAATTGCATTCCAAAACCACCACAAGCTAGGAGGAGAGGCGTGGATTAGAGTCTTCCTCATATCCTTCCAAAAGAACCAACCCAGCTGACACTTGAGCTCAGACTTCTAGACTCCAGAACTGTGAGAAAATAAACTTCTGTTGCTTAAGTCACTCAGTTTGTAGTACTTTGTTACAACAGCCCTAGGAAACTAATACAAGCCCCAAACTAGAAACAACCCAAATGTCCATCAGCTGTATTTATTCAGTAAAACAGGTAAAGTATGGTATAGTCACACAATGGAATACTATACAGCAACAAAAATGAACTAACTACAACCACACTCAACAATACGAATAAACCTTACATATGTAAAGTTAAGCAAAAGTATCAGACTCAAAAAGAGTACATATAGTATGATTCCGTGTATATAAAGTCAAAACTATAAATTAGCCCAAACTAATTTATGGTGTCAGGATTATGGTTACCCTTTCTGTGGGAGTAGAGACAAGAAGTGGGCCAAACGGTTTTCTGGGGTTCTGGAAATATTCCATTTCTTAATATGTGTGCTTATGCATGGGTTTGTTTAGTTTATAAAAAAGCAAGGGGAAGGTCTGAGGGATCTAAGTGTACACTGATTTAGGGAACCCCTGAGCAGAGAAGAGGGGTCGAAGCTCTGGATGAGTGGCAGGATGTGTGGTACTAAGTGACCTTGAAAGGAAGATTAGAAATGGTAAACAATGGTCCTGAGAGCCATCATCCAGAGTCTGATAGGCAGCCCTGAAGAGGGAATAGTCACATTCCCCAAAGCGTTTCCGGAAACCAACACTAACAGCACATCTCAGTGGAACAAGACATTGCACAGAGAGCTCAGCCAGTAAGAGCTTGTAGAGACAATTGGCAAGCAGGCCAGGAGTACCCCCAACCCTGGCAGTGCGACCCTGGATAGGTCATTAATTTGTGGGTGCCTCCTTGGCAGAGCTGTGGCGAGGATTAAGATAATAGGTATGAAGTCTGGTCTGAATGTAAGAAGTCACTAACTTACTGCCGGGACTGTTCGGGCGGGTGGCCCCCAAGGCCACACAACGCCGGGCACCCGTATCCCCGGCTGTAGCACCCGCGGGGACCCCCTTTTGGCGACCCAGCGGGCGCCTGTGAGCCGCAGGAAGACCATACAAGGGCATCTGGACCCAGCCACTGGATGCTGAGGCGGTGCACGTGGGTCAGCGCCTTTTCCTCTGATTGGGGTGGAAGAGACCCGGGGAGGGGACGTGGACAAAGGAGGAGGCAGGGACTGGTTAAGCCTGGGAAGAAGGCGGGGCCTTGACAAGGGAGGGAGGCGGGACCGGAGTCTCCCTAGGCTCCGCCTTTTAGCTCCGCCCCCTTACTGGGAATTCTGGCTTGGGCAGGCGAGGCTGAACCTTTAGTGGAGCCTTCCTACGTCTCCTAGTCCTCCCAGCAACCGGTGACGCGGCCCTCATGAGGCACACCACTGGCCAACCCGGGAGAGCGGGGCTGGAGCGTGACCCCCAATCCCGAGGCGCCTCCCAGCTCCCCCCACTCGGCGGCCCCGCGCTCTGCCAGCTCCTTCCCTCCCCTTCCCGCCCCAGTCCCGCAGTGCGGCAGGCTGGGGTCGGCGAGCCAGCTGAGTGCGAGCCGCGCGGTGTCCGAGGATCCAGTCGGCGACCGGTGAGGGGACCGAAGGGCCGGGAGGGAGGGTTAGCGCGGGGCAGTGGTCCCCAACTTGCGCCCGGCTTCTTCCCTCCGCTCCGGGCGGCTAGCGTTTGCAGCCGTCGAGAACGACGCCCCGGCAACGAGTGACGCGGCGCCGCAGCGAAGCAAGCGATTGGCCGGCGCACGCCCGCTGCTGCCTCGCGGCCTGCTCCTCCCAGGCCTTGCCCTCCGTATGTCCTCGCCAGTCCTCCCTTGGTGACCTTCGTGGCTGGCGGCCCCACGATGCGGACATCGCCAGGCTGAGTCAGTTTAAAAAGGCAGCGGCAGCCTCTGGGCTCGGTCGATGTTAAACGCCCCCTACTCTCCACTACGTTTTGGGTGCCCTGTCTTGTCCTTCGCGTGGGCTGGCGCCAAGTGTGAAGAGCTGGGGTGGGCCCGGGGTGGGAAGTTTCGTGCAAGGAGAATCTGACCAGTAACTCGTGACGAAAACTGACTGATGCACCCGGGATTGGCTGCGCTGCGGGAGGGCCAGGGAAGGCGACCTGCTCCTGTGGGGCGTTCCTCATTCCTCGAATAGTTGTGCTCAGCTCCCGTTAAGTACTAGGTACCAAGTCTTAAAATGAGTAACCAATGTCACTACTTACTCTCGAAGCTGCCGGTGTGTGGGGAGGGTCTACGAAAGCCCCACACTGCTCTAATCCTGTTAAGTAGTGTTCTTTTGGGGGGTGGGTCGGGGGGAAAAGATTTAAAGAAGGTCTTGCAGAACGTTTAGGATGCATAGGTGGTAAGAGTCAGACCTCTTTTTCAGGGTTCCGTAAAATTTACCTGGGGAGAGTAAATCCTAAAAACTTGGCAACTGCAGTTCTCAGACTTAACACCTTCCCTCTTTTCATAGGAAACATGATCGCAGCTTCCTCTACTGAGTTTTCTCAGGCAGGAGTGTTAGACACCCCACGTCCCCTGTCCAAGGTCACACAGCTGGTAATGGAAGACCCAGAATTTGGACACTTGCCTCTCCGGTCTCCTACACAGGTTGCAGTTAAGGACTTAGTAAACCAAGCCAGAGTATTTGCAGTATATGCAGTGGATAGGGCTGTGGAGGATAAGATGACTAGAGAGACGCCCTCTCCTCCAGGAACCTAACGTTTGAAAGAATTGTATTGCAGATTAATACATCATTTAAAAAAAGTATTAGATGCCTTACGTGTGCCCAACTTCTTGCTAGGCCTATAGGAAGAGTGCAAAAGTACCATATAGTCCCTTCCTCATCCCAGTTCTGGGCTCCTCTGGCTCTTCTGGGCTGTAGTCTTGCCCATGTGTGAAAGGAACATAGAGAATAATCTATCCTACTATGTTCTCTCCCTGTTAACATACATACATTCTCCACACTTCCCAGATTTCACAGGAAAATCTTTGTGAAAAAACCTTGCAAAAGAATCTGTTTGGATCATGATCGGGCTTGGGTACTTGGAATGGGGAGGGAGCTGTCATTCCTGTTTCCACCAACTCCTTAAACATGTCAGACTGGATCCGAAGCTGGAAGGGGCAATGTCTTTTAAAGTACTGGACCTTGTTTCTGTTATGGGAAAAAGGGAAGTGAGGACTGGCCATTCTGGTGCTCTGATTTCATACCCCATGCTCACCTAGAAAAGAGACCGAAACCTTTCCAGAGTAGATTGGGAATCACTGTTTTGGAGGAGTGAAGGTGCTAGTAGGGCTTCTCTGAGGAGGGATTATTGGAGCAGAGCCCTGAATGAAGGAGGAGAAAGGGCTTTCAGGTAGAAAGAACTACAAGTGGGAAGGCCCCAAACCAGGCTCCAGAGGGTCAGGGAAACGATTCCATCCATCCAGTTCCTCCCCCCCCCCCTCCTCCCAACAGTGAGAAGTGGGTTATTTGCTTCTAGATGGATGTAAATTTCAGCAGCCTCTAGGGGTGTCTCAGAGTCCTGGAGACTACATTGTCATTAGGGCTGGGCAACAGACTTTAGGACTGGGACCAGGGTGGGGGTTAAGTATATATAGAGAGGCGAGCAGAAGAATCTTCTCTCCCGAATGCAGCTACTGCTCCCCAAACCACTTCTTAGGCTGACCGTTTCCTTTCCTCTACCAGGACCGCAAAGGAATCCACCGCAGAGTACACAGAGTGAGCCCCGGTCCCACGGTGGTCCCTGGGGCCGCCAGGGGCTTCCTGCTGCACTGCTGCCAGCTGGCCAGGGCCAGGAAGGGTTGGGGACTATCGTGGAGAGCCCGAGACGGGCCTCCCAGCCTGCCATCCCCTTCCTGTCCCCGGACCCACCTGCCGTCCTTGTGGCTCTGGATGAGCTTGCACCACAGGGGAACCTCAAGTCACACAGGGGTAACCAGTAGTACCCACCTCAAAGGACTACTGGGAGGATGAAAGGGGTACATACACAGAAACATATGAGAGCCATTCCGTATTGATGCTAATAATAACTGGAGAGCAGCAGTGATAGGCTTTGCATGAGTTATAACCCCAAGTCCCAACCAGGTGTCCTAGATGGCAGTACGGATATTCACTTTCCTGAAGAGCAGATGGGCCCTCTGGAGGGTATGGCCAGAGCCCCACATCTTAGGAGATGAGGAGAGTGGCTATCTTCTGGTTACTGAGGCTCTAAGGGTCAGGGCAGTTGGTGACCTCTTCCCATGCAGTCCCCTTCAGGGACTGTGAGGTGGGTCAGCCTCCCTTTGTACATTGTTCCAGGGTTTGGAAAGGCCATTTGGCAAACACTATCTAAAGAACAGAAATGTGAGCCACATTTGTAATCATCACTTTTCTGAAAAACAGGTGAAATAAATTTTAAAACTATATTTAATTTAACCCAATATATATAAAATATTATTTCAATATAAATCAACATTAAACATTATTAATGAGATATTTTGTATTCTTTTTTCATACTAAGTCTTTGAAGATAGGAGTGTATTTGACCTATAGCACGTCTCACTTTGGACCAGCCACATTTCAAGTTTCAGTTGCCACATGTGGCTTGTGGCCACTGTAGCAGACAGCACAGCTGAGACAGCCCTCAGACCCACTCCTGCAGCCCAGACCAGTTTTATCCAACTCTGGCTTCAAGATGGAGGAATTGTGAGATGATCACTTGCCCCAGAAATGTTGGCCTGGCAGAAAAGATAACCAGGGAGGAAAATCTTTATACTGACTGAACAACACAACTCAGAAGAAAAAGAACTACACTTCTCTCACAGTAGATTGTTACTAAATGTACTAAATCCTGATTAAGTCCAACACTCCTGTGAACAGTTAGATATGGCATGAAATGCCTGCAATATCTATTAAGAAACAAGTTTCGTGGTATATGAAACAAATTTATTGTGAATATTAATTTTTGCCATTAGCTTATCTTCTTAGTAATTGTCTTTTATTAATTACGTATAATAAGTTTGTAAGTATTAAATACTTGAAAGGTACTAAAATACTTTAAAGTATTGAACAATTAGGACTTTTCATCAATTCACACGTAATTACCCCCTTCCCTCTTTCGAAGCCTCCCTTGTACTTATTTTTTTCCAAAAATCAAAGAAATTTGGTGGTATAGCAACTTCAGAACTCAATCAGGAAAATGATGGTTAGGACAGTCTAGAAATTGTTCTTCTTTTGGCACAGTAATATTTTTTTTTTTCTTTCAGATTTCTTCCCAAGCATAGACCCTTTCCTTCCAGGGCAAGCTCCAGCATGGGGTGAGGTACAGAAGAGAGACTTGAAGGATACACCCTGGCACTCAAGCACAAAACCCGCACCCTTCACCAGGGTCTCTTATTCCATGTCTGTGATGGGGCAAAATGGTATCTTTGTTTATATGTCATTTATGTGTGTGTGTTTTCATTTGTGCATTTGTCTTTCCTTCCTTGGGCATGTGCCCTTGAAGGCAGTAGCCTGGCAGAGGGTGTAATCCCAGAAACTTGGCCTGAGAGGTGCCAGGGTCTCCAGAGACACTCACGTGAGGGGGAATACTCACTAGGACATAAGCATTGCTCTCTTTGCCATTTGGGATCAACCACTGACCCTTGAGAGAAGGTTGTATTCACACAAGGGCAAACATTCTTTTGAATTTGACCAGCTATAATTAGCAGCCCAAGCAAGTGCCTGGGCTGAAAACTGTCTCTGGAAGAACCAAGAAACTCCCTCTAAAGTCTGCTCTCAGGTCTGCAGAGGGGCTCTTGCCCCTGCTTGCAGATTTTATTTAAAACTCATCCTCTTTGAATAAGATGTCTAGGATTTAAAATACTCCAGACACCCCCCCCCCAAAAAAAAATAGTGTATGGGCTGGGGTAGGGTGGGGGGAGTGTCATAGATGAAACAAAATGTAAATAGATGCTGAAGGTGAGTGAGTGATTTGTGGTACTATTCTTGTTAGTTTTTTATATTTGAAAATATCCATTTTAAAAATACTCTCTTCCAAGAAATGTTTCCTTCTTTCTCTTCTACCTGCATCTGTCCCCTTTGCTCAGTTTAAATTCACATTGTCCCTCTTATTTTATCCTTCCTGCAGGGCACAGCACATCCTGCTCCAGAGGCACAGGGAGAGAACATGCTATATCCACCACTCCTTCCCAAGAAGGAGGGGAACAGAAGCTTCAGAGCCCACCCCTGCAGGTCTGTAGTTTTAAAGGCTTTTTTCAATTGACCCTATTTGCGTCCAAAAGATGAGGACCCCATCTATGGGGTGTTTTAACCACAGCTCTGGGTATTTGAGTTTCCATCTGCTAATAAGAAAGTGACTGATGACTATTTTGTTTGCTTACTCTCACTGATCTGTTGGGTGACATGGCCTATAACTTATAGTGACTATACCTGTCTCCCGTGTCCCACTGAACTGAATTGGGGACAGATCCATGGGTCTTGAGGGGAACAGTCAGTGGTGAGGCCAGTCAGGTGAGGAGAGCAGCCCAATTTGTACTCTAAATAAAGGGCACAGGAGGTTCTGTGCACAAATGCTGACCCTGCTCACAGAGAGCCACCTGGACCAACTTGTCAGAAGGATTCAGGGATACCACTTGAGATAAAGAAAATAGCAGAGCAGATTCCCTCCCCATAAAGGGGCTTCTTGCTACTCCAGGTTCTCAGATCCCTGGAGCTGGGGCAATGAGGAAAGTCTGCAGAATGTTTGCAAACAACTTGAATGCCCTGAGAATTAGGAAGGATGTCCCTTCCTTCTCCCCAGCCTTCCCTAGAAATGGGAAAATCACTTCTTTGATAATGCCATCAACTTTTGATAATATTCTTTGTGAATTATCCATGCTTCCTTTTACCCCTTTCCTGGGTCCTGAGTTGCTTTCTCAAGGCTAGGCCACAGAACGTTGAGGCTGTGTACTGATGTGGTATGATTGTGTATCAGGTGTTGTCCAAAGCCAAGGAGCAATACTTTGGGTTTTCTCAGATACCTTCCCTTGCCCAGATCCCAGCCGTTCCTGAGCCTTTTGCCCAGGCTGCTGCTGGATAGGTTTATGCTTCACCGCTTCCAACCCAGGCCTGGCTGGGTTCACACTGGTTACTCAGGAAACCCTGGGTCTTCAGAGGAAGGTGTTGATGTGGTTTAGGCCCAGGGGACTTCTCATTACCCATCCCTCCTTGGTCGTTCCCTAGTGCATCTCCAGGCCTAGGTCCCTGGGCTAAGGTCATAAAACAAGCTGGACACTCTTCCTTCCCTCCCGAACAGTGTACTGGAGGAAAGCTCCCCTCTTGAGTCCCTACTGCACTTCCTGGTGGCACAAGGACCCCTCCCTCCCCATATTTCTAGGACTCCCATGGCTTTGCCTCCTCTTGGAGAATGGAACTCCAGAGATGGTCTAGCTGGGGAAGGTACAGAAAACAGGGAGCCTGTGCTTGCCCCTCCATTCCCCAAGGTGTAGCTGTCATAGATGTTGCTGGGGCTCACAGTGACCTTCTCCCTGCAGGGCTCACGGTACATGGTAAACCTAGCTGCAGCCCACCTCTGAAACAGCCACAGCACCTGCTGTGAGAGAAGGAACCCCGGAATCCGCGGACCAGTTTTCCGGGCCTCCCTCTCTTCCCTCTGCTACCGTTCCCTTTCTAGGCCTTAAGAAAACTGAAAATAACTCTCAGCTGGAGGAGGTGGACTCCAGAGTGTGAGTGGCACGCTGCACCCTGAGGGCGCCCGGCCTGGCCCTCATCATGCTCGCTGCTGCCTCAGAGGCAGCAGCCGGCAGGCCTTATGGGTGCAGTGAGTGTGGAAAGAGCTTCCGCTACAGTTCGGTGCTGCTGCGGCATGAGCGCGCCCATGGTGGCGACAGCCGCTTCCGCTGTCTAGAGTGCGGTGAGCGCTGCGCACAGGCCGCAGACCTCCGTGCGCACCGCCGCGCTCATGCGGGCCAGACGCTCTACATCTGCAATGAGTGTGGCCAGAGCTTCCATCACAGCGGCCGCCTTGACCTACACCAGAGCGCGCACAGGCGGCGCAGCCGCTCCTGCCGCTGCCGAGCTTGCGGCCGCTGCTTCCCACACCTCCCGGCTCTGCTGCTGCACAGGCGCCACTGGCACCCTCCTGAGCTGCCCCGCCGCTGTCCGCTGTGCCCTCGTGCCTTCCGCCAGAGCGCACTGCGCTTCCACCAGGCACGGGCACACCCGTGGGGGACACCGGCCGTGCCCGCTGACACGCTCCATCGCTGCACTCAGTGCCCGCGGGCCTTCCGCAGCGGTGCGGGACTTCGGAGCCATTTGCGTGTCCACACGGCCAGGAGCCCTGGTGACTCCACACTTCGGCAGCCAGGCACTTCAGACGCACACCAATGTAGTATGTGTGGCAAGAGCTTTGGCAAGAGCTCCACACTAACGCGACACCTGCAGACGCACTCGGGTGAGAAACCTTTCAAATGCCCAGAGTGTGGCAAGGGCTTCTTGGAGAGCGCCACCCTGGTGCGCCATCAGCGCACGCACACGGGCGAGAAGCCCTACGTCTGCAGCGACTGCGGGCGCCGCTTCAGTGAGAGCTCCACGCTGCTGCGCCATCGGCGCAGCCACCAGGGAGAGCGGCCACACGCATGCGCCACGTGTGGCAAGGGCTTCGGGCAGCGCTCCGACCTTGTGGTGCACCAGCGCATCCACACAGGCGAGAGGCCCTTCCCTTGTACCGAGTGTGGCCGCTGCTTCAGCGACCGCTCAGACCTCACAAAGCACAGGCGCACACACACAGGCGAGAAGCCCTACCGCTGTGAGTTGTGCGGCAAGCACTTCACGTGCGTGTCCAACCTCAACGTGCACCGGCGCAACCATGCAGGCCACAAGCCCCACAAGTGCCCTGAGTGTGGCAAAGCCTTCAGTGTGGGCTCCAAGCTGGCACTGCACCGCAAAACGCACCTGGGCGAGCGGCCGGCGGAATGTGCGGAGTGTGGCAAGTGTTTCAGCCACAGCCGCTCCCTGTCGCAACACCAGCGGGCCCACACACGTGCTCGCGCCGCTGCAGCTACAGCTGCCGCTGCCACTGAGGCCAAGGCGGGCACTGCCCTCATCTTTGCTGGGCAAGCAGGACAGGAAAAGCCAGGGCTTTTTGTGTCTCAGTTGAGAAAGACTTGCTGAGAGTCTTCTCCGGAGTGGGCTTGATAAGCACTTTCATAGTGCCATAGGGATGGGTGGGACAACTCGCAGATGGAGTTCTGTGGAAAGACAGCGTGGCATATTATCTTTCTCCATCTCTGTTGGTAGCACTTCACCTGGCCTCTCGCTGCACCCCTACACCTGCTTCCCCTGTCAGCTCTTTGCCTGTTCTCTGTCCGTCCTTCTCCCCCTCTGAGGTGTAGGTGCAGGGGGAACCTCCCAGACCCCACACGTGGGAGAGCGCCCAAGTATTGGTATGTCCCATCCCTGCTGCTGTGCTCTCAGGTGTTTCCTGTTTTCCCATCAGCATCCTGTCTTCTCTTGTCCCATCTCCTTTTTCCAGCCTGAGTGTCCTCTACCTCTTCTTTCTAGATACTTTTGGTGTACTGCCTCTTCAGTTAATGACCACAGATGTGGCTGGAGTCACAGGCCCTGTGGTTTTCTTGCCTCTTCCTTTCACTTGACTGTTAGTCTCTCTGCTGCTTTCTCCCTCAGCTTCTGAGAGATGGGAAATTTGCAGAGAGATAGTGGGAAAGCTCACTTCACTGAAAGATATCTCCACGCCAGAAGCACCCGGAGAAGTGCTTCACACCATGTAAAGGTGGGCAGGAGCTCTCAGCGTGGCTGCCCACCTGTCCCATGGGACAGACCTGTTGGTGTACAGATCAAGGTGCCTCTCAGGACAGTGTTCTCCAGGTGGGGGACATCAACCCTGGGACCTGAGTCAAGACCACATGGGTCCACAAAGCTGGGCACTGCCAAGTGCAGTAAGAACGCTATACACAAATTAAGCTTGCAGCCATGAGGAAACTGAGCTCCACAGAGGCCACAGTGCAGGGATGAAAATTCCCTGTAATTGGCCAGCGATTTTTTTTGCTTGCAGGTGGTGAAATAAAGAATTATTTGAGTTCCAGATGCCAAGAGCTCCCTTTGTCAAACCTCAGGCTGCTGTATTTGCAGACTTCAGGAGTCACCCAAGAGACAGGCCCTTTCAAAATTCCAAGGTCTCTGGTCCCTTCCCAAGCTAGCTCAGCAATCTTGCACATATAGCCCCCTCATTTTTGCACTGGAAGGCAAGACTCTTTAGGGGCCCCTATACATTTGGCTCTCTTGGTTAGTGGAGAGTACAAATGTGGCCCAGGAACACATACCTCTAATCCTACTCCAGCCCAACCCTCTGGAATTACCTAGTGCCTCGCTTGAATGCAAGAGTGGAAGGAGTGCCAAAGCGAATTGGGAAAGAAAGCTGGGTCTTCAGGGTGGGTGCAGGTGGGGGTCTGCAGAGAGAAGAATAAGGCCTGCACTCAGGGTGCACTCAGGCACATTCCAGGAGAGCCTGCTTCCAAAGGAATCAAGATTCCTATACCTCAGGTGCCAAAACACTCGCTCTGCTGCTCTGCTCACACACGTCCATGTAAAATACTGGGTTTATTCTGTCCTTTAGGAAGACTAAAGTAGCCTGGCTCCCCTAGAGCACAGTCTTGCCCCTGCCCTGCACTCCCCATCACCCTAGTCCCCAGGGCCCAGTCATCTGGCCCTTCTTGCTCCTTTCCAGTCCCTGGCTCCCCAAATTCTGGGGAGTGCTCACTGCTAAGGGAGCAGTGTGGGAGCCTGAGGAGCCAGAGAGGGCCTGGATCCCTCGTCGGTCCCCAGGCATGCAGGGGCAGAGATGCTGGAACAGGACTCCAATGGACCAGCTAATTCTTGTGGGGCCAGGAGCAAGGCGGGGTGGCTTTTGCTGCGGTGAGCTGTGACACTGTCTGGCTTCTCGAAGCGCTTGCCGCAGAACTCACAGGGGAATCGCAAGGCAGCCACCGTCTCTGCATGCTTGCGCCGATGCCAATTCAGGGACGCCTTCTGGCGGCAGGTGAACCCGCAGATCTCACACCTGAGCCAGGGACAGCAGGGGGAAGAAACGGGCCTCAGCCCATCTTGACTTCCCCAGGGGTTCCTCCTGGTCCCAACTGCCCAGATGTCCTGCCAGCATCTCCCCATCTCCCCCCACCCCGGGCTCTCTTCCCCACACTCACTGCAGGGGTTTCTCTCCAGTGTGGATGCGCCGGTGGATGACCAAGTTGCTGCTGGTGCGGAAAGACCGGGCGCAGAACTCACAAATGTAGTCTCGGGTATCTGTGGGCACATGGGGGACAGCCCAGCAACCATCCCCAAGCTGAGGCCCTTCCATGGTCCACCCCCACTGTCCCCCAAAGGAGTACTGTCCCTATTCAGCCTGCATATCTCACTCCTCCCACCACCCCCCAACAGTGCCATGTGACCTGTCAGACGCCCTGTGGGTGTCAAGAGCCAATCCCCTCTCCTTTCTCCCTGAACCTGCCCCCCTGCCAGCTCTAACAGCACCTGCCCATCGCCCATCTCCAGCAGTTCTCACAGGCCTGCTGTGGTTTTTCTCTTACACCTCCTGCAGCAGAGGGGGTCGCCTTGCTTTTCATGGCATCCTGTAGACCTCTGTACCACTGCTGCTCTGTATACCCTGCCATCAGACCACACACACACCCCTACAGCCTTCATCCCCATCACGCTCCTGCACTCCACACAGCTCTGGCTCCAGGCCCTCTCCTCAGCCATCACCACTGCTGTCAGTTTGTTTTCTACATGTCCAGCACTCCCCTCCCCTGTTCCCTGACCTTCACTGACCTGGCCGCCCCCCACAACCCTTCTCAGCCACCATTCCCAGGTCATGCCCCATCACTGCACCACCTTGAAATCACAATTTCAGACATCCCAGTTCCGGCCAGGGCCCCCTACCTTGTCCTGTTACAGTTATCCCACAGTTCCAGGCTGCCAGTCCAGCAGCCCACTGCCTTCCCACTGTCCCCCTCCCCTCTCTTTGCCCAGTTCATTTCCAGGGCATCTTTGTAGCCTTCCTCCACTCACACTACCAACTCACCTGTCCCTCTCTTCCTCAGCTGTGCCTGCTTGGTTAAAGCCCAACTCAGGATAAATACAACCCCTGGCCTGATCCAGGCCGGCACACGTACGCCAAGGGGGGCGGAAACACAACCTACAACACCCCACCCTCACCCCACTTTGAGCTCTACTTTCATACACAACTACAAGTGTCAAGCCTCACCCCCGCCGCACACACACAATGCCTCTGCATCTCCTTGGTCAGTTCACTCTCCCACTTTCTAGAGTTCAGAAGGGCATTTTCCACACGACCTCCTCTTTCTACCAACCTCACTCAGCAGTGACCTCGTTTTATAAGTCACCAAGAAGAGGAGCCAGGAGAGAATGCCCACATCCTCCCCCCACCTAATCCACCAGCCAACTTGCTTCTGTGCCCATATATGTGAATAGTCCCTGCTTCCCTGTGGCTGCCCTCCAGCTGTGCTCAGATACACCCCTCCTCAACGACTTAAGGTTGCTCAACCCACCCTGGCATCAGCAAGCCTTTCCTCTCTGTGGGATCATTCCCATCTCTGTGCTCGGGCTCACAGCCCTCCAACTTACACCTATTTCTCTGCTTGTCTTCACAGTAGAACTCCGAAGAGTTGTCCATACTTGCTGCCTACACTTCCTTAGCTCGTCTCTGCTCTGAACCCAGTCCATTCTGGCTGTCATCTCCCTTGTCACATGCCATTTTGTCATCTGGTCAAGGATGGCTTCCCATTGCCCTGCCTGGTGGCCTGTGCGCATCCTCATCTCACTCAGCTCTGCAGCACCGGCACATCTCACCCCTCCCTCCTCCCTGGAGCACTTTCTCCACTTGGCTCCTCAGATACCGCTCTCTTCACCTGCCCCAACAGCACCTTTGTAGCTGCCCTTCCTACCTGCCCTGCTCAGACCTCTTCTCTACCTATGTTCACTCTCTCCCTGTAGGAACACTCCACCCATGGCTCTAAACACCACCCATATGCTCACGATGAACACTTTTTTCTTGCCCAACATCTCCCCTGAACACGAGATTCACGTTTTCTGGGATACCTAAGTAGCATGTCCCAAATCAAATGTCATGTGCCTTTCCTGAGGCCTGCTTCTCCCTCACTTTCAGGAAGTCACATCACCTTCTGCCCAGTTGGCTCAGGCTGGAACCCTCCAAGTCACCCCTGACTCCACAGTCCTACCCATGGACAATCTGTTCTTCCCACAGTAGCCCTGGCTCCATCTTCACTCTCTTGTCAGTCTCCAGCCACTTCTCATCAACTTGACTGTCTAGGTCACTATCACTGTGCACTGCACATTCCTGCTCTCCCCTATTCTCCACATGGCAGCCACAATGCTCCTTTTAAAATCAGTTCTGTCCCTCCCTCCACCGCACTGGTGCCCATCACATTTGCCAACCGATGGCGGTCTTGAAGGCCCCTACCACCTATCTGACCTCTCTTCCTTCCTTTCTAATCTCCTGGCCTCCTCTCCATTCCTGGAACATGCCCGCAGATGCCAGTTTAGGGTCCTCTCATGTGCTGCCTCTCATGTGGATGTGGCGAAGCCTCCATTCCTCCCTTCACTTAGGTCTTTGCTCAAAGCACCTTTCACAGCTCTTTGTAGCCCTTCACTAGAGTGGACATCTTAGGTGAGTACTGCCTGCTTTATTCACTGTTGTATGCCAGCACCTAGAACAGTTTCAAGCAGGGAGGATCTGAACACACAGAGAGTGCAGGATGAGTGTGTGAGTGAGAGTTATCCCAGAGCAGTGTGACAAGACCTGCAGATAGGAGATGATTGGCCTCATGGGGGAGGGGAAGGGACTCACAGAGGGAGGGGAAGGGACCCACAGGGGGAGGTGAGGAGGCATTTCCACCACTCACCACTGTGCAGCTTCACATGCTCCTTCAGGTGTTTCTTAAAGTTGAAGGACTTCCCACAGGCCGGCTCTGGGCAGGAGAAGGACTTTTGGTGGATGTGCTGGTACTTCTTGTGGTGCTAGGGGAGGAAGCACATGGTTTCCTCAGGGCAACCACCAGAGCTGACCCAGCAGGCAGGCTCTTCTGCCCTCTCCCACAACAGTTCTCCTTGTCACCGCCAGCTCATATCATCCTGGCCAGTCCTCACCTATACATAAGCACCCCAATCCCATCCCTTCCTGACCCCAAACTCTGCCCTCACCCTATCCTGCCCTCAAGTTCCATTATCTCACCTCTTTGTCACAACCTCACCTTGCAATGCCCAGGTCCTTGAAAAAAGTGCACTTCTGGTGACACTCTTGGTTCCCTAACTATGGATTTGCCATCTGCCAGGGATGGGAACACATTTTTTGGTGGGTATGATTATTCTCCTTGATATCAATATCAATGTACAACAATATCACTCAGATGGCCTACTTTTTATTAATAGCTCACCATGGGATTATATCATTTTCTCCTAAATCTGCTTTGGAAGCGCACACACACACACACACTCCTTCTCAACCTGGAACACTTTTAAGGATAGTGTGTTCTTCAACCTTAACTCCCCAAGTATTTCTGGGAAATATTTCTCTCTTTATCTGGTCTAATTTCACATCCTGGCTCACTAAGTTGCATGTGCTTTCCCTTTCTCCATAATCCTATTTTCCCATAATTAAACTGCTGCTGGGGGCTACTTCAGTCTCCTCCATTAATAGACTCAAGTATGTCTACCAGCCCTGCTGAATGTTCTTCTCAGAAGCCCAGAGCTTCACCACCACTTGGGGACCTTCCCCCTCTCCCAAATCCCATCCACCCAGGCTTCACCATCCCTCGGGTCTGGGTCCTCTCCCGGCCTCAGAGCCCTGTGAGGGCTCTGGCTGAGTGTGGGACTGGGACTCTTCTCTCTCTGTGCCTCAAACCTCTCCTGCAGTGAGGCTGGGGACAGGTCTGTCCCCTAATCCTCCTGGAGTGAGGACCACCCACATGAGACAGCAGGGCGAGGCAGCCCGATGGAGTGAGGAATCGAGCACCATGACACACTAGCTGAGAAGCCTTGGGCAATGCTTGACATTTCTGTTTTCCTTGGTTTCCTCATCTGCAAAGCAGGAGTAGTACCAGCACCCACTTCATAGGAATGCCGATAAGATCAAAAGACTTGACACATATCAAGTGCTTAGAATAGTCACTAGCACCCCAAAAGCCTGAGGAATGCCACCATCATCTCCATGTGGTCATCAGAGGGCCTGTGTAACAAGCAGTAGTGGGCAGCAGCTGCGCACCTGGGGCTTGGTTTTCTGCCTTATCTACTAGTCATCTGGATTAGTGATTATTAACTATAGGCAAGCTCTGCACGTCCATCCCAACTCTTCTCTCCCTGGCTCTGAACTCCCCCCACACCCTAGGCTTCTTTGCCTCAGCTTTTCCTTCAGCCCTTCTCCTCCACCCATGAGGCTACACAGAACCCAACCTGTACCCCTCACATCCTCACATTCAAATACTGCCGGTTTGAGAAGATCCTTCCGCAGCCAGGGAAGTCACAGGGCAGCAACTCTCTTTTGGCAGCTTTCCTGGGGGAGGAGGATAGGAAGCATGAGGACTTGTGCAGGCTCTCCTCCACCTCGCTCCGCTCCCTTCCCTACCCAGAGCCACTTCCCCCAGTCCTACCTAATTCTCTTGGGGCCGATCTGAGCAGTGTCCTCATCCCATGCCGAGGCCAGAGCAGACTGAGCCTGACTCCCAGGGCTACGGGCAGCAAAGAGGGAGCAGAGGGCCTCGAGGGAGGGCCATGTCCCAGGATGCCCCTGCCCTCTGTCTCAGCCATCAGGTTACCTGGCCAGGGGCTCAGTCTGCTGGTCTGCTTGAGGGGTCCCACTGAGCTCTGGCTGTATCCTGACTTCCACAGGCAGAGGAGCTCCAGAACCCAATGAGGATGCTGATGAGGATGGCGAAGCAAGAGGAGTTGGGACAGCTGCAGGGGCCGGGGGTATCTCCCCATCCTTAAGTGCATGGGTGACAGGGGAAGGGGGTGGTCTGGGAGCATCTGGCTCACTGCTGAAAGGAGAATGAAGAAGAGGAAGGCATTATCTCCCTGGATTCTCAGCCAGCCCCAGCCCAACCCCAACCCCTAAATTGCAAAGATCCCAAACTCAGAACAACCCTACCCCTACCACAGGCTCCCTGTTCATACCTACTTTCAGCTTTCATTTTCCCCCGGAGCCTAACTTCCTTTCCACCCAATCCAAAGCCTCTAGTTCTTTCTGACTTTTCCAAAGCCTACCCTGCCCTCTCCACCAACAAGCCCCTCCCTCAAGTCTGCAAAGCTGTGGGTTCCCCAGCCAGTCACCCCTCCCTCCTCCTGCTCTGCTCAGCATCCTCCCTCAGCCCCAACTTGCTCATCTGGGGAGGAGCTGTAGGTCCATGGGCTGGCATCACTGAGCATCTCCTCTTCATCCTCATCTTCCTCTTCCCTGTCTTCTTCTCCTAGGGATGGGAAGGCCTCTGGCGGGGGTCCCACCGCTCTGCAGGTCCAAGGAAGGCAAGCAGGAGGTCGTGCTCCCTCACTCCCATTGTCCACCCAGGTCTATCTTGTCCCCCCCAACCCCAAACTCACCTGGGCAACCTGGCCTCCTCAGTCCTCTCATCATGCTTAGATTCCAAACCTGTTGGCATAGGTAGGGTCAAAGGGGAAGGAACCCTGTATTGGAGGGATGTGGACAGGTGGAGTTCTAAGGTCTGAAGTGGTAGGAAGACTCTTAGGAAGGAGGAAGAGGGGGCAGAGGCTACTGGAGTGGGAGGGGCTCTTTTTATTTTAGACGTGGTACATTCACATGGTTCAAAAAAAAGGGTTTTTTTTTTTGAACCATGTGAAAAGTCTCCTTTCCAATACTATACCCCAGCCACCTCATTCCTCCTACAGGTAACCTGGTTTCCTACATGCCCTTCCAGAAATATCCTATACGTTCATAAGTACATACAAATATTTTCCTTTCTCCTCTTATTTTTCCACCAACGGTAATATACCATACATCCAATTCTGTATTTTGCTTTTCATACCTAAAAGTATATTTGAGGATGTATTTCCTTGTCACCATAGAGTTTTTCCACGGAGAAAGGATCATTTTTAAAGAATGGGGTTCTGAGCTACAGGGACAAGAACACTTTTCCCTCCTTTTTCTCCGTAACTCTTCTTTCCCCCAGCCTACCTGCGGGCTCTGGCCCACTCCTGGCTTCTGGGCACCAGCTTCTCTGGCCAGTACTTGCAAGGGGGACCGGATTGGGCTCCTCTGGAGATGTGGGGCCTGAAGAGGGGCCCCAGGAGAAGGTGTGGCCGGCTGAGCACTCCCACACAAGCCCCCCATCTCGGCCCCCAGGTCCCCGCAGCCCAGGCACCAGGCTGCACTCTCGACTGTGAGCATGAGACAGGAGCACCAGATACTGCAGACCCTTGGGGGCCACAGGCTCAGGACCTAGAGCAGTGAAGGCAACAGTCAGCGTGAGCTGGGAGGTCCTCTCCTCTCATCCTGGAGATCCACACTCAGACAGCCCTGTACCCCCACCCCCTGGGCAACCCTGGTCCCTAATCCAGTTTACCATTCTTCAGAGCCCAAACCCCAGGGTTCTGAGATATTGCTCCCTTCTCCACAGGCTGCCTCCTTGGGTTCCCCAACTCCCCCATCTCTTCCCAAACTCACTCAAGGCTCCCTCTTATCCAATCCCCTTAGGGAGGGTGTTTCTGGGTCACACAACTCCTTGTTGCCCCTATTCTCTCTCTGGCTCCTAATCCTCTACCCCTAGCCATTCCCTACCCACCTGCACAAAGCACGCAGCCTGAAGAAGTGTACCTGCCAGGGGGACAAGAGGCAGGTCAGATGGGGGCCCATGTGGCCAACTGCCCTCAGCTCTGGGCATTCACACACTTACGGGGTCCCCTATTCTCCTGGACCAAGAGGTGGGGGGAGACCCTGGGAGGCCACAAATCACACTGGCCTTACTGCTGAAGTGATAAATCTGCCAGTGGGAAGGAGCAGCAGGCCAGCACTTGATGTGGGGGAAAGGGGGCGGGTAGGGTGCTGGGTGTTGCAGCCTGGGTGCCCTCCGCCAGAACCCTTGACCCGGCCCCTAACCGGTCCAACAGGAACTTGGCCAGCTGCGAGTGCAGGGAGAAGCCCAGCTGCTCCTTGAGGAGGCACCACTGTTCCATGTGGCCGCCCAGGCGGATGCGGCACTTGCTGCGGCGCGCGTCCAGCTGCCGCCGCTTCTCTCGCCGCCTGCGGGACGCGTCCGCAGGGGAGGCAGCCATGAGTACCAGGGCCTGCAGGGTCGGGGAGACACGCGTGTGGGCCGACCTGATCCGAGGCCAGAGGCCCCGGCTCCACCCACCGCTGGGGCCTCAGTTTCCTCAACGGTGAATTGGGGCAGAACTAAACCACTGCAATAGCATTCGCTGCCACTGGGTCCAAACCACCTCTGCTTCCATTACAGGGCGTGTATATTAGCGCTATGGGGTGGGTATCTTGGGGGTGGGAGGCAGGGGTACTGCATCAAAGTCAGAATGGCCTGATCCTGGGCCCACTGACGTGAAGAACTGGAGCTATGGGTAAGGAAATTTCGACTAGGAAGGTGCAGAGGGTAAGGTAACAGTTTCATCTTCAAAAGGGCATGGGTCTTTACTGGTTGATGAGGGAAGGAGAGGTCGTGTGCATTGGGAGAGCTCCTCATAGTTGGGTCGTTGTGGCTGGAGCCGGGACAGGAGGGCGGGGAAGGGGGGGTCTGGAAGGCGCCCCCCACTCCGTCTCGGGCCGCCCCACTGAACACTCACACTGCGTCGGATGGGCCAATTCCTAAGGCAGCTCCCAGGCCGCCCAGAGCTCCCGCCGCGGCCCACTCCCACCCCGGCCTTACCTGAGCGCCCCCACCCGCCCTCATCCCGACTGCGCCTGCGCCTCCCCAGCGTCGCGCGCAGGCTCGGAGAGCGGCGGGAGGACAGGGGCCCACCTAGCGCGCGCCGCCTCCGTTTCTCTTTTAAGAGGAACCCGTCCCCCTTCGCGTCGGTGGCTCCAGCTTGGAACTGGGGCCGGGGCTTGCCGGGCAGGGAAGAGTCGGAGGCTGGCTGCGCGCGCCTGCGCACTAACCGCCCAGCGCAACGCCTGCTGGGAGCCTTGATTCCCACACGAAGTGTTCAGCTTCGTTGCTGAGCCCTGCGGGGGCTGTGGACGGGTCGCTTCCGCGGCAACCGCCTGTGCTTGGTGACCAAAGTTATCGGGAAATGGAATAAGTAGGGCGAAGCCCTCCTCCCGTGCGCCGACCCCAGCCCCTTCAACCTGCCCAGGGACGTGGCTTCTGCAGTTGTTCCTACTTTGTACTTAACCTTCGTTTCCCCCCACCCCACCCAATTGCCACCAAGAAGCAAACACGTGCTGCAGAATCAGACACTTTTTTTTTTTTTTTTTTTTTTTTGCGGTACGCGGGCCTCCCACCGTTGCGGCCCCTCCCGTTGCGGAGCACAGGCTCCGGACGCGCAGGCCCAGCCGCGGAGCGGCACGTGGGACCCTCCCGGACCGGGGAACGAACCCGCGTCCCTTGCATCGGCAGGCGGACTCTCAACCACTGCGCCACCAGGGAAGCCCCAGAATCAGATACCTTTAAAAGCAATTAGAGCCCTCTCCAGACCCCCAAGGCAACCACCACCTACGGCCCATTCCCTCTGTTCCCCGTCAAAAGTCATCCGAAAAGTTGCCTAGATTTGCAGCGGACTATTCCGCATTTCATTCCCTCTTCAGTTGACTCGCATGGAGCTTTTCTCTCCACCGAGCCACTGGAATGACGCTTGTCAAGGCCACTTGGGATAGCCACTTTGCTAAAGGCAGCGGTCAGTTCTCTGCCTCTCTACCCCTAGAGCAACATCTGACAATGTAGATATTTCCCTCCATGCAACGCCCCAACCTCCACTACAGGTTGGCTTCTGTCACTTCACACACTCCTGGTTTTCCTCCCTCCTCATCGGCTCCTCCTTTCCTTTGCTGGATCTTTATCCACTGTCTAGGCAAAACAGATTGAGTGTCCTCTGGTTTGGGCTTTGGCCCTGGACCAAGTCCTCTCTTATATTTCTTCTTGTTTGATGTATTTGGCCCCATGGCTTTAAATACAGTACACTGATGACTCCCAGTTTATATTTCCAGCCTAGCCTTCTTTCAGCTCCAGACTCGTATCTAACTGCCCACTTTACACTGATAATTGAGTTAAGAACTAGAACAGTGCCTGGCATATAGAGAGCAGTGACAAAAGCTAATTGATATTTTCTCAAACATGAGTGTGGCTAACACATAACACTTAACAATCCTTGCCCCTCTCCTATCTCAGTAAATGTTGCCATCATCCACCCACTTGTTCAGAACAAAAACCTGGGAATGATCCTTGACTCTTCTGTAATACCAACACCATATATTGATACATCAGCTAGTCCTGCTGATACTATCTGTAAAAATATATCTTGTATCCAATCACTTCTGGCCCTCTACACTGCTAAAACCTTACTCCAAGTCACCTGTATTAGTTTTCTGTGGTTGCTGTAACATCACCACAAACTTGGTGGCTAAAAACAGCAGAAATTTTTTCACAAATAGTTATGGAGGCCGGAAGTTCGTATCAAGCTGTCATCCGGGCCATATTTCCGGTAAAGGTTCTAGGGGAAAATCCTTTCCTTGCCTCTCGTAGCTTCTAATGATGACCTGGCATTATCAGGCCTGTGGCCACATCACTCCAATCTCTGTCTCCCTGGTCACATTGCTACCTCCTCTTTTGTCTGTATCAAATCTCCCTCTGCTTCTCTTTTATAGGGACATTTGTGAAGGTATTTGGACTGACCTAGATAATCCAAATAATCTCTCCAACTCAATATCCTAAAATAATCACATCTGCAAAGTGTTTGCCAGATTGATCTGCTTCTTTCCACTCTCACCCTCACAAAGCAGGAAGGAGAAAATCTCCTGCTTAAAACCTTTCATGTTTACCAGTACAATCCAAAACCCTTATTATGGCCTCAAGGCCTGTGTGGTCTGGCCTGTGGCTGCTTCTCGGCCACCCCACCTTTCCTCACTTTGTCCACTCTGTCCTACTATTCCCACTTTTTTGCTATTTCTCAAATGTACCAAGCATGCTGGAGGGAGTTCCTTCTCTCCGGAGCATCCACTCCCCAGCTCTTCATGGGGTTGTTTCCTTCTTATGTAAATCTCAGCTCCAAGATCACCTACTCAGATCCTTTTTGTCATTCTCTGCCCCACTGTGTCTTCTTCCTTCTCCGTCATAGCACTCATAGTTCTCTGAAATCAGTTTAGGAGCTTATTTGCTAGTGTGTTTGTTGTTCGTAAATGATGATTGTCGGCTAGCCCAAGCTTCTCCTCTGTGGCCTAAACAGCCCAAATGACATGCTATCTGATCATAAGCTACCCTCTAGGATGAAGCCACTATGTCCTGCCGATATCATACTCTTGAATTGTGGTACCAATGACTCAACATGATATTTGTCTGCCCAGTATAAGTTTGGAAGAAAGATCACCCACCTTATTCCAGATACTTTACTAATTAATGAAGATCTTTCATTAATCAAAAGAACAGGACTCCACAGGGGACAAACAGAAAAAAAGACTTTATTCTTTCCCTTCATGGTCCCTTACTAGACATCTGCAAAATCCTAATTTCTCTGTCCCATGGATGAAATCACAAGCGGGTTCCATAATTCTTGGTTACTCTTAGATAATAAAAAGTCCTTTATCGATTTGAGACCCAAGAACACTCTTGGTTCTGTCAGTCTGATACTGTTCAAAATAATAAAGCTCTAAACTCCTTAATCCTCCAGTAACCCTCTCCAAAGAAATCCTCTTTTTTTCTCTCAGCCTCTCTTCGATTTCTTACATCATTGAAGTAAGGGATGAGCCAAGCCTCATCCTTTGTAATAAATCCTGAAGAGAAGCACTCACTTCTTTGGCATGGAGGGGAAGGGGGGATTCTCTATATTTGTTCTCTGCCTTTAGTTATACCTTAGCCCAATCTGAGACTTTAAGAGTTCCATTTTATCACCCCATTGCAAAGGTTAAGATTAAATTTGAACTTTTTGTAGCTTTAGCCCTGTTGAGTTACACAGAGTTTACAGTCTCTTGAAACTGCCAATTTTTTTTTCACGGGAAGTTCGTAAGTCTCCCTATGAAGAACTTGTGAGCTAGGCGACGGGATCCATGGGGGGCATTACATTTATCCTCATGACATTTATTTTTCCTGGACTCCAGATGGCAACCTAGCTTCCTCCTTATCCCCTGCCTTGGGAAAAGCCATATCTAATAATACTGCTGTATCCTCTTAGTTCTCAGTATCTTCTCTCTAAATAGAAAAACCACCTTCCACTCCCCTGGTCCAAGAAGAGCCAAACTGCTACAGCGTTGTAACAAACCGGTGATCCGAAATCCTGAGAAGGCTCATTTGAAGTGGAGAAAGAGCACTCCACAGGCAGTTTATGCCCCAAATTTCATGAGACCCACAGACAGGATTAGACCTTTTCAGGCCCCAAGTCTATGCACGAGTCCTTCCTCCCACCCTTTGTCTCCCCCTCATCCAATCAACGTCCGGCATCTGTTTTCTCCAGCCAATTAGCATCTCGAGGAGCCCTGTCCCGTTTGTCTTCGCCCCCTGAACATCAGTGGGCGGTGCCTGCGTTCTGAGGACAATCACACCCGAGTATGGCCCGCCACTGCCCGCCTTGACGCCATGCGGGCGAGGCGGGACTGTAGATAAGAGTCGCGGGCCGCCTCTGCTCTTGGCAGGATAGCTCGCCCGCCCTGCGTCTGGAGACCCAAGTCCCAGCCCGGGAGGGCGGAGGACATGAAGGAGAAGGAGGCCGGCTCCCGGGAGACTTCGCCGTCGGGAATGTTGCAGCAGCAGGGGTGCTTTCGGCCGCTGCGGCAGGGGGCACGGCGGAGCACAGGACGCCGGTCGCAGGGAGACATTGTGTTCCAGGTGCTGAAGCAGCAGCTGTCCAGCGACGCCGTGGTCGTACTGCACGTGGTGGAACGGGGCCTCTTCAACCAGATAGCGCGCGAGGTGACCCGGCTCAGGCGGGAGGGCGCGGACCTACGAGACGAGCGTCGGGCCACCGGGACTGCTGAGATCCGTGCCGCCCTCCGGTCGCTCTTGTCCGCGAGAGCTGCGTTTCGTGCCCGCACGTCCTCCTTCCTGGCATGTGGCCGGAGGGTGTTCCGTGCGCTGCCCGTTCTAGTCCGGAGGAGCGGGCTCCGCCTGGGGTCTCCCTGGGACAGGCCCTGCTGCCGAATGCTTGCGGAAAATCGCAGATTTACAGATACAACTAGGTTATCATCCAGGCTGTAGCAGAGATACGTGCACCTGGGCCTTTGGTGTGTTGGGGAAGAAATGAAGGTGTTTGCAGAGTAAATACCCAGAAAAGGAAGAAACATTTAAAATCAGGCAGGGATGTCATGGGCTCAGGTAAAGGTCCAAGCAAACGTGGGAGGTTAGACTCCAGGCACCTGGACCACTCCTTATGCCTCACCCCCTGGTGAAGATGGAAATAAAGGGAAATCTGATTTGCTCGCAGTAGAACCTGGCTTCTTATGTGCTGCTTTGTGGGGTGTATGTGATGGGTGAGGAAAGCTCAGACAAAGATAGGGCTCCTCCAGTAGAGGAAGTGTCCTGTCTCCTCCCCTCCATCCCTAGTTCAGTATTTCTCCTCGTAGTCATCTTCATCCCCTGTACCAGGTCTTTGCACTGTCATGCTTGTGTATTCAAATGTAGATGAGAGGTGAAGAAGCCAGAAGGGCAAGTAGAGAGTGCTGACAAAACATTAGCCACCCAAACCAAGCTTACTAGGGGAAGAGGAGCCTGAAATGAGGACTGAAGGGTAAGGAAGAGTCCTTCCCATTCTCACACAAGCCCCCTACATTTTTCTTCTATTTCCTGGCAAGCTAGGACTCCCCACCTAGAACTCCCTGCTGCTTTCCTCTCATCCTGCTCCACTTCCTGGGTTTATTCCTTCCCTTTCATTTCTGTTCTCTCTTATTCCTGTTTTATTCTCTCCATTTACTGTCATTTCTTCTGTTTTACTTCTGACTACCCCTTTTTCCTCCTTTCTGGCCCTCAATGCATGTTCTTGCCTCCCTTTTCTTTCTGTCTTCTCCCCTTTTCCTTGCCTGTCTTTCATCTATTTTTCTCTGTACCTAGAAAGTTTTACATTTGGGCCAAAAATGGATCCAACCAATCCTCTACTGCCATCTCCCAGCATCAGGCTTCTAATACAGAAGAATTTGTGAGTTACCAGCATTCTGAAGTCCTTTCTTCTAGTTCTGTTCTTGTTGCATTCCCCTCCTGGTCTGTTCAGTCCACTCACCAGGCCATTGTGGCTGGTTCCCAAATGAACCATCTCTCCTTGCTTCCACCCTCCCCAGGACCTGGTGAGTCTTGCCCTCCACAGACTGTCCATTCAACTGGTGAGAAATGAAGCCACTTCCACCAGTGAGAACTGGGAAACATGGTTGGAATTCCCTCATTGTCAATCTTCAGTTTACTTTCTCCAGGAGTATCTAAAACAGCTGTGGCTAAACTTCCCGTTGGGAGCCCTGAGCAGAGACTGCAGTCTGCTGGATTAGACTGTTGGTCTTCATGCCTCATTAGCCTTGACACCCTTTAGGCTTTCTCTGAAATTCATGCAGAGGCTAAGCACACCATCCCTCTTTTCCTAGCCCAAAACCCTAATGAAAATGCTCTACCTTGAGAGCTAAATAGACAGGACTTGATCAGAAAGCAACTCTTAAGAATCCTAGAAGCCTGCTATAGCTGTGTGTAAAAATGCTCCCCATCAGTGTCCTTCCCATAGCCCTGTTTATCTAGAAGGCCTGGAAAAGGAGGAAAGGAGGTAACCTGCTAACAGCCCCAGCAGTAAAATAAGGTGAGAAGCATGTTTAGTAGGTGAGGACATGTGTTGGGAAAAACTTTTGTTGTAAGGCCTGCTTCTGATTATGCCAACCCTCTCCCTGGGTTGTAAAGACACCCAATATGATGCCTAAAACAAGATGCTTACCCCTCAGCCCTCTCCACCAAGAAAACCCAAGTCTGGCTATTGCATCTGTTGAGATGACTATTTCAAGTTTATTAAATGAAGTCTTGATATTCTGAAGGCAGTAATTTCAGACTAGAAAGCAAAACTGAGCTCTTGGTGGACATCGGGAAAAGGAGATGGGATCTGAAAGTTGCTTGGTAGCAAGAAGTGGATGGTGTTCAAGGGGCATACAAGAAAATTGTTAGAGACAAGTGAGGTGATTCACATCTCCACTGAGACTTGAAAATAAGTCTGTATTTTCTTGGAGCCCTTTAAGGTCATGACAACAGAATGAACAATGATATGGGGGTGGTCATGGGGAATGGCTTGCAGGAAACATTTTCTCCCTTACCATGTGCACCACTGAAGTCCAACACTGAGAGAGGAGGAGAGTTGGCAGAGCACTGTGGGAGGCTTTTTAGAAGCTATTATAAGACCCTCTGTAACCCGAGCATCTAGACCTACTGAGTCACCTACTCCCTGCCAGCACCATATATTGGAGCCTAGGAGACAGCAGATGTGATGCTGGTAAGTCCTCCAGGATCTCCAAAGCCATTACTAGCTGAGGGTCTAGGCCTTGCTCATCTACTAAAGCTCAGTTTATCTTGAAGGAATCTTGTCTTGGGGGTGGGCAGGACAGGGGAAAGGGAATGTCAAAGGAGATCAGAGAAACAACTGGGAAGCTTGGGGGAAGGACCCTGAGGCACTAAGGAGACAAAGTTCCAAGAGCAGGAAGAAAAGACTCCTCTAAATCAGATGACCCTGACTCTTCATTATTGTTCCATCCTCCACCCCATAACTCCTACCCTGCCCTAGCCTGGCACTACCTCCTCCTCAGCCTGCCCCCAATTCTTGCTCTGCCCATCATCTCCACTTCACCCAGCTCCCTACAGCAAGGTAAGAAGACACCTTAAGTCCCAGGGCATTGTTATCTTGTACATGTGCATCTACTTCCAGGAGGTGAAACGGCAGAAAGGCAGCCGAGTGGAGTTAGAACCAGAGTCAGGGGCATTGCCTGTAAAGAGTTTAAATACAAAATAAAAGCAGATAAGTCAGTGCTTTTTAATTACCATCATACCCTATCAATCATAAACAATGTTAGTGATAAAACACTTGGCCCAGGTAAAATCTCCTAGTGGTCTAAATTCTAAACAACTGTAGAATTACAGTTCAGTTAGTCTATCTCAAGATCCTTATGCTTCAAGTAGCACATTCTTGTTTGTCCTTTAATAAACATTATATTCTACATGGAAGTTAATTTGGAGAACTCCCATTACTGGGTTGGCCCACTCGGCTACACATGCTCACTTCCAAAGTAAGTTCCTAACAGTTGGGTTTGGAAGCATTTGAGCTCACTTTGGGCACATATAGCATCTCCATGGCTTAAGGTACCACATATACCTGTATTTAAATAGTGGATTCAAAATAAACCGTAGCACAGTGGTTGTAAAGATGGAGATTCAGCTTGAGTTAAACAATTCTGTCATTCTACATAGCCACTTGCCTGGAAGCTAAAGTGGCGAAACGGTGTAAACGACAAAGTGTAATATGTTTGGTGAGCACAGATTTTAGTTTATGCATGAAATATTTTATGGAATTTGAACATTTTTTAAAATTGATAAAGCTAGAATAAATGAATCTAGAAAAGAAAATATCACATCAGTAGTAGAATTTAGCCAAATAGCTTTAAAGCTTTCCTCAGTCCTGCCCAGCAGTCCTAAAAGCTGCATCTTCTTGCTACATGGCAACATTTCAGTTCCTCTCAAAACGTATTCTAGGTATTTCAAGTATCTTGCTCTAACACCACCTCTCTTTCTAGTCCACTCCTTCTGGTCCACTCCTTTTTTTTTTTTTCTTTTTACATCTTTATTGGAGTATAATTGCTTTACACTGGTGTGTTAGTTTCTGCTGTATAACAAAGTGAATCAGCTATACATATACATACATCCCCATATCTCTTCTGTCTTGCGGCTCCCTCCCACCCACCCTATCACAACCCTCTATGTGGACACAAAGTACCGAGCTCATCTCCCTGTGCTATGTGGCTGCTTCCCACTAGCTACTTTACATTTGGTAGTGTATATATGTCCATGCCACTCTCTCACTTTGTCCCAGCTTACCCTTCCCCCTCCCGGTGTCCTCAAGTCCATTCTCTGTGTCTCAGTCTTTATTCTTGTCCTGCCCCTAGGTTCTTCAGAACCTTTTTTTTTTTTTTTTTAGATTCCATATACATGTGTTAGCACATGGCATTTGTTTTTCTCTTTCTGACTTAATTCACTCTGTATGACAGACTCTAGGTCCATCCCCCTCACTACAAATAACTCAATTTCGTTTCTTTTTATGGCTGAGTAATATTCCCTTGTATATATGTGCCACATCTTCTTTATCCATTCATCTGTCGATGGACACTTAGGTTGCTTCCATGTCCTGGCTATTGTAAACAGTGCTGCAATGAACATTGTGGTACATGACTCTTTTTGAATTATGGTTTTCTCATGGTATATGCCCAGTAGTGGGATTGCTGAGTCATATGGTAGTTCCATTTTTTTGTTTTTTGAAGAACCTCCATACTGTTCTCCATAGCGGCTGTATCAATTTACATTCCCACCAACAGTGTAAGAGGGTTCCCTTTTCTCCACACCCTCTCCAGCATTTATTGTTTGTAGATTTTTTGATGATGGCCATTCTGACAGGTGTGAGGTGATACCTCGTTGTAGTTTTGATTTGCATTTCTCTAATGATTATTGATGTTGAGCATCCTTTCATGTGTTTGTTGGCAATCTGTATATCTTCTTTGGAGAAATGTCTATTTAGGTCTTCTGCCCATTTTTGGATTGGGTTGTTTGTTTTTCTGATATTGAGCTGCATGAGCTGCTTGTAAATTTTGGAGATTAATCCTTTGTCAGTTGCTTCGTTTGCAAATATTTTCTCCCATTCTGAGGGTTGTCTTTTCGCCTTGTTTATGGTTTCCTTGGCTGTGCAAAAGCTTCTAAGTTTCATTAGGTCCCATTCGTTTATTTTTGTTTTTATTTCCATTTCTCTAGGAGGTGGGTCAAAAAAGATCTTGCAGTGATTTATGTCATGGAGTGTTCTACCTATGTTTTCCTCTAAGAGTTTTATAGTGTCTGGCCTTACATTTAGGTCTTTAATCCATTTTGAGTTTATTTTTGTATATGGTGTTAGGGAGTGTTCTAATTTCACTCTTTTACATATAGCTGTCCAGTTTGCCCAGCACCACTTATTGAAGAAGCTGTCTTTTCTCCATTATATATTCTGGCCTCCTTTATCAAAGATAAGGAGACAATATATGCGTGGGTTTATCTCTGGGCTTTCTATCCTGTTCCATTTATCTATATTTCTGTTTTTGTGCCAGTACCATACTGTTTTGATTATTGTAGCTTTGTAGTATAGTCTGAAGTCAGGGAGTCTGATACCTCCAGCTCCATTTTTCTTTCTCAAGATTGCTATGGATCTTCGGGGTCTTTTGAGTTTCCATACAAATTGTGAAATTTTTTGATCTAGTTCTGTGAAAAATGCCAGTGGTAGTTTGACAGGGATTGCATTGAATCTGTAGATTGCTTTGGGTAGTATAGTCATTTTCACAATGTTGATTCTTCCCATCCAAGAACATAGTATATCTCTCCATCTGTTTGTATCATCCTTAATTTCTTTCATCAGTGTCTTATAGTTTTCTGCATACAGGTCTTCTGTCTCTTTAGGTAGGTTTATTCCTAAGTATTTTATTCTTTTTGTTGCAGTGGTAAATGGGAGTGTTTCCTTAATTTCTCTTTCGGATTTTTTACCATCAGTGTGTAGGAATGCAAGACATTTCTGTGCATTAATTTTGTATCCTGCTACTCTACCAAATTCATTGATAGCTCTAGTAGTTTTATAGTAGCATCTTTAGGATTCTCTATGTATAGTATCATGTCATCTGCAAACAGTGACATCTTTACTTCTTCTTTTCCGATTTGGATTCCTTTTATTTCTTTTTCTTCTCTGATTGCTGTGGATAAAACTTCCAAAACTATGTTGAATAATAGTGGTGAGAGTGGGCAACCTTGTCTTGTTCCTGATCTTAGTGGAAATGGTTTCAGTTTTTCACCATTGAGGAAGATGTTGGCTGTGGGTTTGTCATATATGGCCTTTATTATGTTGAGGTAAGTTCCCTGTATGCCTACTTTCTGGAGGGTTTTTATCATAAATGGGTGTTGAATTTTGTTGAAAGCTTTTTCTGCATCTATTGAGATGATCATATGGTTTTCTCTTCAGTTTGTTAATATGGTGTATCACATTGATTGATTTGTGTATATTGAAGAATCCTTGCGTTCCTGGGATAAACCCCACTTGATCATGATGTATGATCCTTTTAATGTGCTGTTGGATTCTGTTTGCTAGTATTTTGTTGAGGATTTTTGCATCTATATTCATCAGTGATATTGACCTGTAGTTTTCTTTTTTTGTGACATCTTTTCTTTTTTTGTGACATCTGGTTTGGTATCAGGATGATGGTGGCCTCGTAGAATGATTTTGGGAGTGTTCTTCCCTTTGCTATGTTTTGATAGAGTTTGAGAAGGATAGGTGTTAGCTCTTCTCTAAATGTTTGTTAGAGTTTGCCTGTGAAGCCATCTGATCCTGGGCTTTTGTTTGTTGGAAGATTTTTAATCACAGTTTCAATTTCAGTGCTTGTGATTGGTCTGTTCATATTTTCTCTTTCTGCCTGGTTCTGTCTCAGAAGGTTGTGCTTTTATAAGAATTTGTCCATTTCTTCCAGGTTTTCCATTTTATTGGCATATAGTTGCTTGTAGTAATCTCTCATGATCCTTCGTATTTCTGCAGTGTCCGTTGTTACTTCTCTTTTTTCATTTCTAATTCTGTTGATTTGAGTCTTCTCTCTTTTTTTCTTGATGAGTCTGGCTAATGGTTTATCAATGTTGTTTATCTTCTCAAAGAACCAGCTTTTAGTTTTATTGATCTTTGCTACCGTTTCCTTCATTTCTTTTTCATTTATTTCTGATCTGAACTTTTTGATATCTTTCCTTCTGCTAACTTTGTGGTTTTTTGTTCTTCTTTCTCTAATTACTTTAGGTGTAAGTTTAGATTGAGATGTTTCTTGTTTCTTGAGGTAGGATTGTATTGCTATAAACTTCCCTCTCAGAACTGCTTTTGCTGTGTCCCATAACTTTTCAGTTATCGTGTTTTCATTGTCATTTGTTTCTAGGTATTTTTTGATTTCCTCTTTGATTTCTTTAGTGATCTCTTGATTATTTAGTAGTGTATTTTTTAGCCTCTATGTGTTTGTATTTTTTACAGATTTTTTCCTGAAATTGATATCTAGTCTCATAGTGTTGTGGTAGGAAAAGATACTTGATATGATTTCAATTTTCTTAAATTTACCAATGCTTGATTAGTGACCCAAGATATGACCTATCCTGGAGAATGTCCCATGAGCACTTGACAAGAAAGTGTAATCTGATGTTTTTGGATGGAATGTCTTATAAATATCAATTAAGTCCATCTTGTTTAATGTATCATTCAAAGCTTGTGTTTCCTTATTTATTTTCACTTTGGATTATCTGTCCATTGGTGAAAGTGGGGTGTTAAAGTCCCCCACTAATATTGTGTTACTGTCAATTTCCCCTTTTATGGCTCTTAGCATTTGCCTTATGTATTGCGGTGCTCCTATGTTGGGTGCATAAATGTTTACAATTGTTATATCTTCTTCTTGGTTTGATCCCTTGATCGTTATGTAGTGTCCTTCTTTGTCTCTTTTAATAGTCTTTATTTTAAAGTCTATTTAGTATCATATGAGAATTGTTACTCCAGCTTTCTTTTGATTTCCATTTGCATGGAATATCTTTTTCCATCCCCTCACTTTCAGTCTGTATGTGTCCCTAGGTCTGAAGTAGGTCTCTTGTAGACAGCATATGTACAGGTCTTGTTTGTGTGTCCATTCAGCCAGTCTATGTCTTTTGCTTGGAGTCTTTAATATATTTACATTTAAAATAGTTATTGATA
This sequence comes from Leucopleurus acutus, assembly GCF_964270905.1. Taxonomy (NCBI): domain Eukaryota; kingdom Metazoa; phylum Chordata; class Mammalia; order Artiodactyla; family Delphinidae; genus Leucopleurus; species Leucopleurus acutus. The sequence continues at coordinate 15,448,958 of NC_139145.1, forward strand.
GGTATGTTCCTATTACCATTTTCTTAATTGTTTTGCGTTTGTTATTGTAAGTCTTTTCCTTCTCTTGTGTTTCCTGTCTAAAGAAGTTCCTTTAACCTTTGTTGTAGAGCTGGTTTGGTGCTGCTGAATTTTCTTAGCTTTTGCTCCTCTGTAAAGGTTTTAGTTTTGAATCTGAATGATATCCTTGCTGGGTAGAGTAATCTTGGTTGTAGGTTTTTCCCTTTCATCACTTTATGTATGTTCTGCCATTCCCTTCTGGCTTGCAGAGTTTCTGCTGAACGATCAGCTGTTAACCTTATGGAGATTCCCTTCTGTGTAAATTGTTGCTTTTCCCTTGCTGCTTTTAATATTTTTTCTATGTATTTAATTTTTGACAGTTTTTTAAATATGTGTCTCGGCATGTTTCTCCTTGGATTTATGCTGTATGGGACTCTCTGCGCTTCCTGGACTTGATTGACTATTTCCTTACCCATATTAGGGAAATTTTCAACTATAATCTCTTCAAGTATTTTCTCAGTCCCTTTTGTTTTCTCTTCTTCTTCTTGGACCCCATAATTCAAATGCTGGTGTGTTTAATATTGTCCCAGAGGTCTGTGAGACTGTCCTCAATTCTTTTCATTCTTTTTTCTTTATTCTGCTCTGCGGTAGTTATTTCCATTGTTTTATCTTCCAGGTCACTCATTCATTCTTCTCCCTCAGTTATTCTGCTATTGATCCCATCTAGAGTCTTTTTCATTTCATTTATTGTGTTGTTCATCATTGTTTGTTTCATCTTTAGTTCTTCTAGGTCCTTGTTAAATGTTTCTTGCATTTTGTCCATTCTATTTCCAAGATTTTGGATCATCTTTACTATCATTACTCTGAATTCTTTTTCAGTTAGACTGCCTATTTCCTCTTCATTTGTCTGGTCTGGTGGGTTTTTACCTTGCTTCTTCATCTGCTGTTTTTTTTCTGTCTTCTCATTTTGCTTAACTTACTGTGTTTGGGATCTCTGTTTCGCAGGCTGCAGGTTTGTAGTCCCCGTTGTTTTTGGTGTCTGCCCCCAGTGGCTAAGGTTGGTTCACTGGGTTGTGTAGGCTTCCTGGTGGAGGGGACTAGTGCCTGAGTTCTGGTGGATGAGGCTGGATCTTGTCTTTCTGGTAGGCAGGACCACGTCCAGTGGTGTGTTTTGGGGTGTCTGTGAACTTATTTTGATTTTAGGCAGCCTCTCTGCTAATGGGTGGTGTTGTGTTCCTGTCTTGCTAGTTGTTTGGCATAGGGTGTCCAGCACTGTAGCTTGCTGGTCGTTGAGTGGAGCTGGGTCTTAGCGTTGAGATGGTGATCTCTGGGAGAGCTTTTGCTCTTTTATATTACATGGGGCCAGGAGTTCTCTGGTGGACCAATGTCCTGAACTCGGCTCTCCCACCTCAGAGGCTCAGGCCTGACACCTGGCCAGAGCACTAAGACCCTGTCAGCCACATGGCCATGGCTGGAGATGGGTGGGAGGCACGGGCTGCGGGCACTCGGGCTCCCTGGGGACGGGCACAGCCAGTGGCACAAGTTTGCAGGTCTGGCGGGCACATGCGTGGGCAGGTGGGCTGCGCTGGGCTGCTCTGGTCCACTCTTGACCCCACTGGAACTCCAGCCTGCCACCTTGTTACTGACCCACTCCACCTCTGTCCTCCCTCCTCACTTTGCCCAGCTTCCAGTCCGGGTTCTACCATTGTAGTCACTCCCCTAGTGCTCACCCTTATGTCCTTGCCCACTCTCCTTGTGTCTTAATCCCTTGGCAAGAAATCTTTGCTACTGTCCCTGTAACATTTATGTGGAAACCTGAGGCCAATACTTTCCTGGGCACAACAGCTTGCTGCTTCCCCACACCTCCATCCCAATCATGTCCGTCTTTTCTATCACCAATTTGCTCCCAACTTGAGAGGTTCTTAACTTGGGATTCCAGTGGGTAGAATTCAGGGGCCCATGAATTTGGATGGGAACAATTTACATCTTTATCTTCACTAAAGTCTAGCTAAAATTGAGCATCTCTTTCCATTAACAGTGGAGACAACAAACTACAGTAGTATTAGCAGGACCTACTGTCACAAATAAAAATCATAGATATTTTCATACCATGTTACAGTTGTTGCAGATATTTCAGAATGTCATTTATATTTATCACTAACTCAAAATGCTACTATATCTCGTTATTTAATGTGTTAATAAATAAGCACACATATTACTATAGCACAAATTAATTTTAGTATTTTGATAACAATTTCAACATAATTAGTTTCCTTTGTAACTCTATGTATTTTGTCTTATGTATTTAAAAACGTTGTGAGGGGGACTTCCCTGGTGGTGCAGTAATTAAGAATCTGCCTGCCAATTCAGGGGACACTGGTTGGATCCCTGGTCTGGGAAGATCCCACATGTGGCTGAACAACTAAGCCCGTGTACCACAACTACTGAGCCTGCAGTCTAGAACCCGTGAGCCACAAAATACCGAGCCTGTGTGCTGCAACTACTGAAGCTTGTGTGCCTAGAACCCGTGCTCTGCAACAAGAGAAGCCACCGCAATGAGAAGCCCATGCACTGCAACGGAGAGTAGCCCCTCACTCGCCACAACTAGAGAAAGCCCACGTGTAGCAATGAAGACCCAACACAGCCAGAAAAAGAAAAATAAAATATAAAAGCATTGTGAGGGAACTTCCATGACATGATAAAGGGCATGTATGAAAACCCCACAGCTAACAGCATAGCCAATGGGGAAAGGCTGAAAGTTTTCCCTCTAAGATCAGAAACAAGACAAAATGTCCACTTTCACCACTGTTATTCAATATTGTGCTAAGAAATTCTTGCCAAAGCAATTAGACAAGACAAAGAAAGAGAAGGCATCAAAATTGGAAAGGAAGAAGTAAAACTTTCTGTCATCACAGATGACATGATCCTATATATTAAAAATCCCAATGAATAGACACACACACACACACACACACACACACTATTAGAACTAACAAACAAGTTTAGTTTGGCAACATTGTAGAGTACAAGATCAAAACACAAAATTCAGTTGTGTTTCTATACACCAGCAATTCCATTTACAATAGAAAATTCCATTTACAATAGCCCCCAGAGAATAAAATACTTATGCATAATTTTTTTTTTTTTTCGGTACTCGGGCCTCTCACTGTTGTGACCTCTTCCGTTGCAGAGCACAGGCTCCGGACCTGCAGGGTCAGCGGCCATGGCTCACGGGCCCAGCCGCTCCGCGGCATGGGGGATCTTCGTGGACCAGGGCACGAACCCGTGTCCCCTGCATCGGCAGGCGGACTCTCAACCACTGCGCCACCAGGGAAGCCCCCTATGCATAAATTTAACCAGAAAGGTGAAAGATTTCTACATTGAAAACTAAAAAACATTACTGAAATAAATTAAAGACATAAATAAATGGAAATATATCCCATATTCATTGCCTGGAACACAATATTGTTAAGAGTCAAAACTACCCAAAGTGATGTAATCTGTAACAAAATTCCAATGGCTTTTTTTTTTCAGAAATGGAAAAGCCAATACTCAAATGCATCTATAATTACAAGGGCCCTCAAATAGCCTCAACAATCCTGAAGAAAAGAACAAAATTGGAGGACTCACACTTCCTGATTTCAAAACTTATTACAAAACTATAAAAAAGTTATCAAGACAGTGTGGTACTAGAATAAAGATAGACATATAGACCACTGGAATGGATTTGAGAGCCCAGAAATAAGCCCATATATCTAGGGTCAATGGATTTTGAATGATGAGGAAAGAACAGTCTCTTAAACAAATGGTGTTAAGACAGCTGGATATCCACATGCAGAGAATGAAGTTGGACCCCTACCTCATACCACACACAAAAATTAACTCAAAATAGATCAACAGCGTAAATATAAGAGATAAAATAATAAAACTATTAGGAAAAATAGGGATAAATCTTTATGACCTCCAATTTGGCAATGGATTCTTAGGGTACCAAAAGCATGAGCAACAAAAGGAAATGTAAATTACACGTAATCAAAATTTTAAAAATTTGTGCATCAAGGACATCATGAAGAATGAAAATACAGAATGGAAAAAAATATTTGCAAGTCATATAGCTAATAAAGGTCTAGTATCCAGAATATACAAAGAGTTCTTACGACTGAATAACAAAAAGACAAACACCCCAAGTTTTTACATGGACAAAGAAATAGCCATTTCTCCAAAGAATACATACAAATGGCCAAGAAACACATGAAAATATATTAGTCTTTAGGGAAATGCAAATTAAAACCACAGTGAGTCACCACTTCATACCCAAGAGGGTGGCTATAATCAAAAAAAAAAAAAAAAAAAGCAGCTGGGGAGAGAATAGGAGAAATTGGAATCCTCATACATGGCCAGTGGGAATGTAAATTGTTCAACAACTGTGGAAAATAGATTCTAATGACCCAAAATAGAATTACCAATAACCCAGCAATTCTATTCCTAGGTATTTACCCAAAGAATTGAAAACAGGTACTTAAACACATGTACACATCAGTTTATAGGAGCACTATTCATAATAGCTAAAATTGCCCAAATGTCTATCAATGGACAAATTGTGATATATCCATACAATGAAATATTATTCAGCCATGAAAAGGAATGAAGTAATGATACATGCTACAATATGGATGCGCACTTACTTGGTGTGTGAGCTAAGTGAAAGAAGCCCTGTACAAAAGATTGTATATAATATTCCATTTATATGAAATGTCCAGAATAGGTATATTCACAGAGATACAAAGCAGATTGGTGGTTGCCAGGGGCTAGAGGAAGGGAGGAATGGGGAGTGCTGGCCACTGAATTGTGCCACCCCAAATTTGCATGTTGAAGCCCTACTCCCCAATGTGATGGTATTTTAAGATGGGGACTTTGGGAGCTAATTAGGTTAAGACAAGTTCATGAGGGTGGGGCCCTCAGAACCATGAGAACATAAATTTTTATTAAGCCTTCCAGTCTATGGCATCTTATTACAGGAGCCCAAGCTGACTAAGACAGGGAGTAACTGCTTAACAGGTACAAGGTATGCTTTTGTGATAATGAAAATATTTTGGAGATAGTGGTTGTACAACATAGTGAGTGTACTAAATGCTACTTTGAATAGTTAATTTTATGTTATATCAATTTCTCCTCAGTTTTTTTTAAATAAATGTATTTATTTATTTTTGGCTGTGTTGGGTCTTCGTTGCTGTGCGCGGGCTCTCTCTAGTTGCGGCGAGTGGGGACTACTCTTCGTTGCGGAGTGCAGGCTTTTCATTGCAGTGACTTCTCTTCTTGCGGAGCTTGGGCTCTAGGCGCATGGGCTTCAGTAGTTGTGGTGCGCTGGCTTCAGTAGTTGTGGCTCGTGGGCTCTAGAGCACAGGCTCAGGGGCTTAGTTGCTCCGCTGCATGTGGGATCTTCCCAGACCAGGGCTTGAACCCATGTGCCCTGCATTGGTAGGTGGATTCTTAACCACTGTGCCACCAGGGAAGTCCCTCCTCAGTTTTTTTTTTTAAACAAACAAAAACCATGAGAAGTAGTCTTCACCACACGGCCAGAGGGGTCCAGAGAATGCTAAGAAGTATAACAACACAGGATCATTGCCATCAATACAACACATCATGTAATGTCTGTTTTCAAACAAACCCAAACCTTGATTCTGTGGTCTCCTGCAGCTAGCATTCCGTATTGCTGATGCCATTTAGGGCAGAGCACCTCCCAAAGGGCATCAATATGTACTGTCATCACCTCCAGTGTGTCCTCCAAGCTCACCAGAACCCTGCTCCACTGGGTTCTCAAGTTACTCTCCTCAGCAGCATTGGACGGTTGATCACTTTTCTTTTCCTCTACCCTCTTTCTCCACATGGTTTCTACAACACCACAGTCTTCTCTTCTTCTTTCTTTCCCACTGGCCATTCTTTCTCAGCCTTCTATGCTGCTTCCTCCTCTTTCTCAACTTATTGGAATGTCCCAGGGCTCAGTCTTTGGCCTCTATACCCACTTTCTAGGTGAGCTCATCCTGTTTTATGCCTTTTTTTTTTTTGCCCCAGGTGGCACGCGGGACCTTATTTCCCCGACCAGGGATCGAACCCGTGTCCCCTGAAGTGGGAGAGCGGTGTCCTAACCACTGGACTGCCAGCGAATTCCCTGTTTTATGGCAGGGATACAAGTAAATACAATTTATTGGCCAATGACCTTCCACTTCATATCTCCCACTGTACTCCAGATGCTTGTATCTATCTGCTACTTGACTCCTCTAACAGGCATTTAAAATTTTTTTAATTTAATTTTATTTATGTTATTATACAGCAGGTTTTTATTAGTTATCCATTTTATGCATATTAGTGTATATATGTCAATCCCAATCTCCCAATTCATCACACCACCTGCCCACCCCCTGCCACTTTCCCCCCTTGGTGTTCATACATTTGTTCTCTACATCTGTGTCTCTATTTCTGCCCTGCAAACCAGTTCATCTGCACCATTTTTCTAGGTTCCACATATATGTATTAATATACGATATTTGTTTTTCTCTTTCTGACTTACTTCACTCTGTATGACACTCTCTAGATCCATCCATGTCTCTACAAATGACCCAATTTCGTTCCTTTTTATGGCTGAGTAATATTCCATTGTATATATGTACCACATCTTCTTTATCCATCTGTCTGTCGATGGACACTTAGGTTGCTTCCATGTCCTGGCTCTTGTAAATAGTGCTGCAATGAACATTGGGGTGCATGGGTCTTTTTGAATTATGGTTTTCTCAGGGTATATGCCCAGTAGTGGGATTGCTGGGTCATATGGTAGATCTATTTTTGGATTTTTAAGGAACCTCCATACTGTTCTCCATAGTGGCTGTATCAATTTACATTCCCACCAACAGTGCAAGAGGGTTCCCTTTTCTCCACACCCTCTCCAGCATTTGTTGTTTGTAGATTTTCTGATGATGCCCATTCTAACTGGTGTGAGGTGATACCTCATTGTAGTTTTGATTTGCATTTCTCTAATGATTAGTGATGACTAACAGACATCTTAAACTTGAAGATCAAAATCAATACTCTCCCTCCTCCACAGTCTGCCTCCTCCCTGCCTTCCCTATTAGCCAATTGCTCAGGCCCAAATTCCTCTAGGTACACGCCACTTCTTTACTTCTTGTGCATCAACAAATCTTATTGGCTCCATCTTAGAAATATATCCAGAATTCAACTATCTCTCACCATCTGGCCTGCTGTTTCCCTCGTCCATCCGAGGGAGTTTGCACTAGCCTCTCAACTCTTCTCCCTGCTTCATTCATGCACTCTGCGGTCCACTCTCCATATAGCAGGCAGAGGATCCTTGGAAAGCAGGCCATATCTTACCAAACCTCAGCTCTCCTCTTCACTCAGCCTGGCACCAGGCCCTCTCATTCAGTTCCAGCCACATTGTCTGTTTTGCACTCCTTTCTGGCCTTTGCATCTGTTCTCTCTCTCCACAGATATTCTATCTGGTTGCTCCCTGACTCTCTTCAAATGTCTGCTCAAAAGCCACATCCTGAGAGGCCTTCTGAACCACTTACATCTCTCTCTACCCTTCTTTCTCTATTTTTCTTCACAGTACTTATCACTCCCCACATATAATTATTTTGTTTATTTTCCATCTTTCTTTGCTGGAATGTGAGCTTCTTGAGCTCAGACATTTTGTTTTCTTCTCTGGTGTATCCCTGGTCCTTGCCCTCCAGGGTCTCAGAGGATTTTCTGGGTGAGCTAGAAGGAATGAAGGCAGATCAAGCATGTTGAGGAAAAAGCAGCTAGCTCACTGGGGTACATGGGATACTGTGAGGTAAGGTCAGGCTGGTCAGACGTTCCTGAAGGCCAAGTAGACCACCAGAGAAATTAGGATATTATTGTCAGGGGAGGGAAAATATCCCTCCCCTTCTCTCAATGCTTATGTCCTCTCTTCAGTTAAGGCTCCAATGTGAAAGAAATGATTATCTAAAACTTGAAAGTAGAAAAGAGATTATTAGTGTGACAAAAGTTCCCTCTTTGACCAAAATTTAGTCAGGCTCCTCTGAGCCCCCTTTTCAACTAGGCCTTGATCTTGCGCTTCCATGTCCTGCCTTGTAGAGTCTAGTTTTAATAAGAATCCTGCTAGTTAGTCTAGTGAGGATCCCCCCACCTTTGATACCTGATCACCCTCCACAGCTAATCAAATTCCTCATCCCCACCATTCTCCAGGTGATATCTGATGACCCAGGCCTGCAGGAATCCTATTAAATCAGTTTAGCAAGAATCTCTCTACTCTTGATGTCTCTTCTCAGCCATTTTCCATCCAGAGACCCCACCGTGCTCCTTAGCCAGAAATCCCCACTTTTCCTTGCTGTATTTGGAATTGAGCCCAGTTCTATTATATAAGGTCTCTTTTCCCCTATTGCAATAGTTCCTGGATAAAATATGTTTTTAATGCTTTAACTGTTATTCAGCTCTGATTCTCTTGGACACTAGGTGTCCTTACAGCTTAGCATTATCTAGCAGATCTTTTGGGGATTATCTGATTCCATGTGCACCTTTGATTGGCTTCTACTGACTTTATTTCACAATTCCATATGGGTAGAAATTAACTTGTAGAAAACCGATAGTAATGCAAATGGTTTCTGTCTGAGTGCAAGGCCAAAGATTCCTATTTATAGCAATACAAATAAAATTTGTCAAGAGATGCACCTGATTTATCTCTGGTGGAAAAAAACAACCCCAAAGTAGTGACCATACCTTAAACATCACAGTTTATTATACCCTTAATATATTAACCTATCTTCCATCTGTTAGCAATCTCTTTTCAACATTCCTTTGGCTGACTATTAAAAGAATAGTGGGGGACTTCCCTGGTGGCACAGTGGTTGGGAGTCTGCCTGCCAATATGAGGGGACACGGGTTCGAGCACTGGTCTGGGAGGATCCCACATGCCGCGGAGCAACTAGGCCGTGCGCCACAACTGCTGAGCCTGCGCTCTGGAACCCATGAGCCACAGCTACTGAGCCCACGAGCCACAACTGCTGAAGCCCACACGCCTAGAGCCCGTGCTCCCCAACGGGAGAGGTCACTGCAGTTAGAGGCCCGCGCAACGCAACGAAGAGTAGCCCCTGCTCGCTGCAACTAGAGGAAACCTGCGTGCAGCAACGAAGACCCAACGCAGCCATAAAAAAAATTTAAAAAAATGATGTCTTCAAAATCTCCTTTGAATTGGTTATAACATCTTACAGATCCCCTCATTAATGAGTTGAGTAAAATCTTGATATATGGGCATCATTCATATATTTGCATGGGAGTCATGTGTTTTACTTTTCGAAAATTATTTTTAGAAAAAGTCACTGCAGTGAGGTCTTACTTGATCAAGCCGGTCTAAAAATAGACCTCCACCATCTCATTGCCCTGCTTTTGTTTTGTCCTTACAGCCTGTATGTTTGTTTGTGCTGACTGTGCCCTTCACCGGCAGTCAGCTTGCCAGGGCAGGGACTTTGTTCACTGCTATATCAATAACGACTCAATAAACAAATGAATGAATGAGTGAGTGAATGGTATGTGGTCTGGAGCACAGGAGTGGGGTCTTTCCATTTGATGCTAAAGCACTCTTGCTATCTTGGCACTCCTGTGTTAACTGCTCCCCTGAACTCTTTTTAAACTAGGCCTGTCCTTCGGACTTCCATGTTTCTCTCTACAATGTCCATATAGCAAGAATCCTGCTAAATATGTTTAACCAGAATGCCCCATCCTTGATATATGATCACCCTGAATATATAATGGGGCTCCTTGTCCTCTACCATCTGCCAGGTGATATCTGATATTCTGGCCTACCTTCAGCAAGAACCCTGTTAGATCGGTTTGTACAGAATCCCCCCCTTAGTAATTTTCCATCCAATGATGCCCTCCCAACCTCTCTCTTTGGCTATAAATTTCCACTCTCTCTTGTTGTACTCAGAGCTGAGTCTAATCTCTCCTCCCCCACTGCAAGACCCCGGTGCAGTGGTACCTACACATATCTTGCTAACTCCCCCCTTGAATAAAGTCTTCCTTACAGTGCTTTGACAAGTGTCATGAATGAATTTTTTTTCTTGAACACTGATCTCCCCATTATCTCTAACCACGGCTGGGGGACTTGGCAGAGGAAGAGGGGTGCACCTTAAGAGGATGGGTATGCCAGGGACAATAAGGCAGAAAGCCCTAATAATTTTGAAATAACAACAGTAATCACTGTCGCTTACTCTGTGGCAATTCCAGTGCTTTCTTTGTATTCACTCGTCTAGCCAGTTTTCGAAGCTAGGGCCAGGAATGTGCGGCGGGAACCCGGGATCTGGCAGTGGCGGGTAGCCCGGGTGGGCTGCATCCTGGCGCTTTCTCTTTGTCTTTGCTGCTATAGTTTCCCTCCTTTGCTGGGCCGGGTGGTCACTAACCCCTCTGGTTTTCTAGAGGGATTGTCCTTGCTTCTGGAGCTCCGGCTCGATTTCTGGCTTCGCCCGGGAGAGCGAGGTTGGGCACTCCGGAGTGCCCGGTGTCCTCCAAGAGCTCCGCGGCTGGCGGCCGGCGCCCAGCGGGCGGTTCTCCTTCACCCTGGCCGGGCGGATCCAGCAACAGCCCGCCCGGACCGTGAGGCGGAGCCGCGCAGCAGACTGCCGCAGGAAGCAGGCTCTCTACGAGTAAACAGCTTGCAGCGTGTCAGGATGGCCGAGTGGTCTAAGGCGCCAGACTCAAGGTGTGTACCTTCCCTGTGGGCATTCTGGTCTCCGAATGGAGGCGTGGGTTCGAATCCCACTTCTGACAGGCGTTCTTTTACCACTTTCGGCTAAGCTGGCTAACATACGTAAGCGCATTTACCCCGTGCTACTGGCGTGGTTTTTTTTTTTTTTTTTCCCCTGTTTTCTGAGAAGGCGGCCATATTCAGACTTTACCGTTCCTGCTGTTCTCCACTGCCTGTTTTCTCGGATTTACAGTGGCCGAGAGACTGTCTAGGTGGAAGAGGGAGGCGGTGTAAGTACCCGAGGTTCATGTAATCATATTCACGAACCCAGTTTACGTCACACCTTCTACACTTAGTCTAGCTCGATGTAGAAGCTGCTCTCATGTGCTCCCTGGTGGTCTAGTGGTTAGGATTCGGCGCTCTCACCGCCGCGGCCCGGGTTCGATTCCCGGTCAGGGAAGGCTCTGTTTTTGTTTCAACTAAACCTCAAAGATACAGTATTTGCTTTCTTTTTGGGAGAAAGGAATTACCAGAGGTGAGAGTTACTCTGGTTAACGGGTGCTAGCTGTGTGTGAATCATTGTCCTATACCTACAATACCTTAATTAGGAAGGGAAGAACATTGTGGACAGCACTAAATGATCCCAAAAGAAAACCCTGGTGCTGCCACAAGTGCCAGTCTTCCAATGCCCAGGGTTAAAAAAAAATCTCCCCGAATGCCCAAACTACCATTAGAATGGCAGATGTCACCTACAGGGGGACTCAGGAAGGTCTTAGCTCCTCACAATGGCTCAGACAAGTTTTGCTATGAAAAGAAGTCAGGAGATTCTCTCCCACCCCAACATCTACCTTTTTATTTTGAAAGTAAATTGAAATAATTAAAACAATGACCCAATGAACACCGGTGTTCTTTCTACCTACATACAACATAGGTTAATATTTTGCCACATTTTCTCTTTCTCTCTAGACAGATAGAGCTTCCCCAACCTCCCACCCATTTGAAAGTTGCAGACAGTATTACACTACTCCATGTCACACCTGAGAAAATTAACGTTAACTTGTCATCATCAGATACCAGTGCACGTGCAAATTTCCCCTAATTGTTCCCAAAATATCTTTTATAGCTGCTTTTTAAACGTTTTTATTCTAGAAATTTTCACTGCCCATTTTTCTATTGTGACACCTGCGGAAAATAATCTATTTTAATAATAAAAACACTGGTCACACTTAAGTTGTATCTTAATAGTTGTATAATACTTTGACCCTCTATGCTTAATTTGTTGTTTTTCAAAGTATTCATTTCTCCGTGGGTACCTTTTTTAGCTCTCCAGGCCAGAGCTGTTAGGAATTATTCTACCTCCATATTAGTTACAAGCGGGCTTGCCAAACGACCCCAGGCCTTGGACAAATAATTTTGCCTCTGCTTTTCTGTGTGCTAGCAGTTGGCTTTTTTTGTAATCTAGGCTTGTGTGGAGTATAGCATGGTGAATGATGGCTGGTGGTCAGGTTGAGCTGAGTTCAAGTTCTGACTGGACTTTTCAGAAGGCAAGATGTCTATCCTTTCTAAGCTTTAGTTTTCTCATCTATAAAACTGGCCAATCAAAGGATGAAGACGAAAGAGAATGAAAATCCATCTAACCTTTAAGTTTCATTTTGAAATCTTCCCTCATCTTCAAAAGGAATTAGAAGGAATCAAATAAAAAACAAAGGATTTTTTAAAAGCTGGGAAGACATACATCTAAATGTAACTGATTTTCTGTACGTGGTAGGATTATGAAAAATTTAAATTCTCTTTGCTGTAATGTCATGCATTTGCTGATTTTTCTACCATGAGTATATAAAACTTATTAGTAGAAGAATAATACAACTTATTTGAAAAATTGCTCACACCTTACACAAAAATCAACTCAAAATGAGTCATAGATTTAAATGTAACACATAAAACTATAAAAACTTTATAAGAAAACAGGAGAAAACGTTTAGGACCTAGGGCTTAGTGAAGAGTTCTTAGAAATGACAATAAAAACATGATCCACAAAAGAAAATATTAAATTGGACCTCATCAAAATGAAAAACTTATTCTGCAAAAGACCTTGTTAAGAGGATGTAAAGACAAGCAACAAACAGGAAAAAAAATTTGCAAACGACATATCTGACAAAGGGCTTATATCTAGGATATAATAGAGAACTCTCAAAACTCAATGGTAAAAAAGCAAACAATCCAATTAGAAAATGAGCCAATGACATGACAAGACATTTATGTCCAACGTTATTGAAGTGCAAATTAAAATCACAATGAGATATCACCACAAACTTTTCAGAATAGCTAAAATAAAAAGCAGTGATAACACCAAGTGCTAGCGAGGATGAAGAGAAAGTAGGTCACTTATTCATTGTTAGTGGGAATGTAAATGGTATAGCCATGTAGGAAAGAGTCTGACAATATTTTACAAAACTAAACATGAACTTACCATATGACCCAACAACTACATACTTAAGCCTTTATCCCAGAGCAGTGAAAGCGATATTCACAGAAAAACCTGTACACAAATGTTCTTGGCACCCTTATTTGTAACAGCCAAAAGACAGGGAAACAGGGAACAACTGAAATGCCCTTCAATAGGTGAATGGTTAAACAAATGGTGGTACCACCATACCACAGAATGCTACTCAGCACTAACAACAAATAAACTATCGATGCAGGATACAACTTGGATATACCTCAGGGAATTATGTAGAGTGAAAAAGTCAATCTCAAAAGGTCACATACTGCATGATTCTATTTATATAAGATTCTATAAATGATAAAATTATAGTGACTGAAAACAGATTAGTTGTTGCTAGGGATTGTGTTTATTGGGGGGTAGGGAGTGGGGTGGAGG